>NC_133350.1:38323925-38554985 GCF_030506205.2 Paramisgurnus dabryanus | reverse complement strand
CGCCACATCCCTCGGGACCCCCGGGCACGCCCCCCAGGACACCGCCCCCCCTGACACGGACCCACTATTTGTCCATTTGCCCATTATTGTTGCAGATTGACCCCCTGACCCCTCCTGACCACCCCCCCCGACCCCCCCCCCCATGACACGGACCCACTATTTGTCCATTGCCCATTATTGTCGCGGATTGACCCCCTGACCCCTCCTGACCACCCCCCCCGACCCCCCCCATGACACGGACCCACTATTTGTCCATTTGCCCATTATTGTTGCGGATTGACCCCCTGACCCCTCCTGACCACCCCCCCGACCCCCCCCCATGACACGGACCCACTATTTGTCCATTTGCCCGTTATTGTTGCGGGATTGACCCCCTGGACCCCTCCTGACCACCCCCCCGACCCCCCCCATGACACGGACCCACTATTTGTCCATTTGCCCGTTAGTTGCGCGGGTCGACCAACTGACCCCACCGGACCGCACCCCCGACCCCCCCCCATGACCACAGACCCACTATTTGTACATTTGCAGACTACTTTTTTGGGAAAAGGTCCCAAACCACAAACGGACGTCACGGGCCCAGCTTACGTCCCCCTCACGCGCCCTGTAGCGCAGAGTTCGACGCGAAAATGTCGTTCCTGTCCGTTTTTGCTAAATTTGGACCCTAGCTCTACCGAACCACCCCCTACCTCCTCCTCCTCCATCGGCTGTAAGCTTGCCAGTCGTCCGTTTCGAGATCCGGCCCGTCTCGGGGTCCTGGGGACGTAGTGACACGAACCAGGTACGAAAAATAACATTGCTTTAATGGAGACGTGTCAGTGCCGTCACGCGGGCCCCGTAGGGCGCGCGGCTTCGAAACGCACGTGGTATCCCCCTTGCCGACGGCCCAGCTGAGGAATCCGGCGGCCTGCCCCCCGAGAACCTTTCGTGACCCTACTTGCCAACCCTAACCCTAGGCGTTTTGTGATTGCACTGGGAGGCACACCGAGGGCGCTGTGGGCACGGCGTACGCCGAATGCGCGCCGGGCTTCGGAGACGTCGTGCCAGGGCCCTCTACTGGACCGCACGCCGAATTTCGGGCACCTAGTCCTTTTCCCCGGCCTCGCGGGAGCACTGACAGTTTCCCGCTAAAACTGCGGGTTCGCGGACGGTGTCCGATCGGGTCGAAATTCGGCACCCGCGTGCTTGGGGGCCCCGCCGTACGGGCCCCCGAAGCGCAGACCCCTGGGACCTTCAGAAAAAAAATTAGCGAAAACGGAGCTCGAATGGCAAACTACATGGTCTGGTGGTCTAGGCCATCAAGAGGATCATGATGAGTGATTTTGAGAACATTTGGACAACCTTGTCTTATTTTGGAGCTACGTTCTCCAGATTCGGATATGTCGATCGGGGGCCCCCCAGAGGTCATATGACAACCACGCGGGGTCACGAGGGAGCGCGTCCACAAACCCATTACGGAAAATTAACATTGGTTTAATGGAAAAATTGTCGCGACCCCCGCGCTGTCCCCGAACGTCGCGCGGACCCCGATACGCCCGTCGTAACATCCCACGTGGGGCCCGGCCGGGGACTCCGAAGCACGCGGCGGAGAGCCTATCGCTAGAGCCGAGTTACGAACCCTAAAACTGGGATTTCGCGGCGCTCTGTGCGTTGCGGCGTTGGCGCGTGGTTTTCGGATATGTCGGGCCAGAGCCGTCCGACAGACCGCGTGCCGAATTTGGAGAGCTTACGACTTTTCCCCGTCCTCGCCGGGAGACCCGACAGTTTCCCGCGTTTCGGTACGCGGGTTCGTGTCGGCTTCCGATCGGGCCCGAAACTCGGCACGCGCGCACTCTGGGGGTCCCAAACGACGGAACCCGGAAGCGCAGACTCGAGCGACGTTCGGAAGAAGAGCTATAGGGCCGTATCTCGCGCGGGGGTCGCACTTTGCGGTGGGTTTACGCGGTCGCGAAGACTCCGATTCGACCGGGGCGCACGCGGGTCTTCTAGTCCGGACGTCCTCTCCGCGTAACACCGAGCGTCGCGGCCGAGACCCCTTCGCGACTCGACCTGCCTGCCCTAGTTTTAAGGTTTTCGGCAGGGCGTAGCGCGCGCGCCTTACGCCGTCGGCACGCGGGTTCCGGATATGTCGCGCTAGAGCTCTCCGGCAGCCCGCGCACCGATTTCTGCGACCTTTCGACTTTTCCCAGCTTAGCGGGAGACCTGACAGTTTCCCGCTACCCGGCCGTGGGTTCGTGCCGGAGTCCGATCGGGTCAAAAATCGGCACCCTCTATGTCGGAGTTCTCCCGAGACGGACCCCCGAAGCGCGGGCCGCTGCGGCGTTCCTGAAAGAATAGATCAAAAAAAAGCAACAAAAACTTGAGGCCTGAGGCCTATGGGAATTATAATGGGGGAATTTGATGTTTTCGGACGGCGGCCAAATTTTTTCTTTCGCGCCACGACGCTCGTCTTCGGATATGTCGTAGAGGGGCACTCTGTGAGCCAGGGCCCCGAATTTGGGGCACCTAGGCCCTTCCGGGGCCCTTCGGTGAGGCTGAGAAAATCCTCATTTTTTCACGTTTTTTGTATGGGACGTGAAAATTTGTCACCAGGGAACAAGTTTTCTAGGCGTTTCAGACGATGCTGATTCACCTGGTAAAATTTCTGTGAGAAGGATTATTGAGTTTGGACTTGTGTGTTTTTTTGTGAGAAAGGGTGAAAAAAAGCTCAATTTGAGGCTTCATTGCTCAGCCCAGGAAGGTCTTAGGGACTTGAATGAGGGTTCGTTGGAAAGGCCCGGATACGACCTTTACAAAGAGCCCAGAGTCGAGGGTGTGGCCCATTTAGGGGCGGAGCTAGAGGCATTTAAAAATCAGAAAAGTGTGAAAAAGCTCATTGAGCTCAAGTGCCATTGAGTTGCGGGACCACCCCCCTCGACCCCCCCTCGACCCCCAGTGACACGGAACCACTATTTGTCCATTTGCCCATTATTGGTCCGGATTTAGCGCCACATCCCTCGGGACCCCCGGGCACGCCCCCCAGGACACGCCCCCCCTGACACGGACCCACTATTTGTCCATTTGCCCATTATTGTTGCAGATTGACCCCCTGACCCCTCCTGACCACCCCCCCGACCCCCCCCCCCCATGACACGGACCCACTATTTGTCCATTTGCCCATTATTGTCGCGGATTGACCCCCTGACCCCTCCTGACCACCCCCCCGACCCCCCCCATGACACGGACCCACTATTTGTCCATTTGCCCATTATTGTTGCGGATTGACCCCCTGACCCCTCCTGACCACCCCCCCGACCCCCCCCATGACACGGACCCACTATTTGTCCATTTGCCCGTTATTGTTGCGGATTGACCCCCTGACCCCTCCTGACCACCCCCCCGACCCCCCCCATGACACGGACCCACTATTTGTCCATTTGCCCGTTAGTTGCGCGGGTCGACCAACTGACCCCACCGGACCGCACCCCCGACCCCCCCCCCATGACACAGACCCACTATTTGTACATTTGCAGACTACTTTTTTGGGAAAAGGTCCAAACCCCAAACGGACGTCACGGGCCCTGCTTACGTCCCCTCACGCGCCCTGTAGCGCAGAGTTCGACGCGAAAATGTCGTTCCTGTCCGTTTTTGCTCAATTTGGACCCTAGCTCTACCGAACCACCCCTACCTCCTCCTCCTCCATCGGCTGTAAGCTTGCCAGTCGTCCGTTTCGAGATCCGGCCCGTCTCGGGGTCCTGGGGACGTAGTGACACGAACCAGGTACGAAAAATAACATTGCTTTAATGGAGACGTGTCAGTGCCGTCACGCGGCCCCGTAAGGGCGCGCGGCTTCGAAACGCACGTGGTATCCCCTTGCCGACGGCCCAGCTGAGGAATCCGGCGGCCTGCCCCCCGAGAACCTTTCGTGACCCTACTTGCCAACCCTAACCCTAGGCGTTTTGTGATTGCACTGGGAGGCACACCGAGGGCGCTGTGGGCACGGCGTACGCCGAATGCGCGCGGGCTTCGGAGACGTCGTGCCAGGGCCCTCTACTGGACCGCACGCCGAATTTCGGGCACCTAGTCCTTTTCCCGGCCTCGCGGGAGCACTGACAGTTTCCCGCTAAAACTGCGGGTTCGCGGACGGTGTCCGATCGGGTCGAAATTCGGCACCCGCGTGCTTGGGGGCCCCGCCGTACGGGCCCCCGAAGCGCAGACCCCTGGGACCTTCAGAAAAAAAATTAGCGAAACGGAGCTCGAATGGCAAACTACATGGTCTGGTGGTCTAGGCCATCAAGAGGATCATGATGAGTGATTTTGAGAACATTTGGACAACCTTGTCTTATTTTGGAGCTACGTTCTCCAGATTCGGATATGTCGATCGGGGGCCCCCCAGAGGTCATATGACACCACGCGGGGTCACGAGGAGCGCGTCCACAAACCCATTACGGAAAATAACATTGGTTTAATGGAAAATTGTCGCGACCCCCGCGCTGTCCCCGAACGTCGCGCGGCCCCGATACGCCCGTCGTAACATCCCACGTGGGGCCCGGCCGGGGACTCCGAAGCACGCGGCGGAGAGCCTATCGCGAGCCGAGTTACGAACCCTAAAACTGGGATTTCGCGGCGCTCCTGTGCGGTGCGGCGTTGGCGCGTGGTTTTCGGATATGTCGGGCCAGAGCCGTCCGACAGACCGCGTGCCGAATTTGGAGAGCTTACGACTTTTCCCGTCCTCGCGGGAGACCCGACAGTTTCCCGCGTTTCGGTACGCGGGTTCGTGTCGGCTTCCGATCGGGCCGAAACTCGGCACGCGCGCACTCTGGGGGTCCCAAACGACGGAACCTGGAAGCGCAGACTCGAGCGACGTTCGGAAGAAGAGCTATAGGGCCGTATCTCGCGCGGGGGTCGCACTTTGCGGTGGGTTTACGCGGTCGCGAAGACTCCGATTCGACCGGGGCGCGCGCGGGTCTTCTAGTCCGGACGTCCTCTCCGCGTAACACCGAGCGTCGCGGCCGAGACCCCTTCGCGACTCGACCTGCCTGCCCTAGTTTTAAGGTTTTCGGCAGGGCGTAGCGCGCGCGCCTTACGCCGTCGGCACGCGGGTTCCGGATATGTCGCGCTAGAGCTCTCCGGCAGCCCGCGCACCGATTTCTGCGACCTTTCGACTTTTCCCAGCTTAGCGGGAGACCTGACAGTTTCCCGCTACCGGCCGTGGGTTCGTGCCGGAGTCCGATCGGGTCAAAAATCGGCACCCTCTATGTCGGAGTTCTCCCGAGACGGACCCCCGAAGCGCGGGCCGCTGCGGCGTTCCTGAAAGAATAGATCAAAAAAAAGCAACAAAAACTTGAGGCCTGAGGCCTATGGGAATTATAATGGGGGAATTTGATGTTTTCGGACGGCGGCCAAATTTTTTCTTTCGCGCCACGACGCTCGTCTTCGGATATGTCGTAGAGGGGCACTCTGTGAGCCAGGGCCCCGAATTTGGGGCACCTAGGCCCTTCCGGGGCCCTTCGGTGAGGCTGAGAAAATCCTCATTTTTTCACGTTTTTTGTATGGGACGTGAAAATTTGTCACCAGGGAACAAGTTTTCTAGGCGTTTCAGACGATGCTGATTCACCTGGTAAAATTTCTGTGAGAAGGATTATTGAGTTTGGACTTGTGTGTTTTTTTGTGAGAAAGGGTGAAAAAAAGCTCAATTTGAGGCTTCATTGCTCAGCCCAGGAAGGTCTTAGGGACTTGAATGAGGGTTCGTTGGAAAGGCCCGGATACGACCTTTACAAAGAGCCCAGAGTCGAGGGTGTGGCCCATTCAGGGGCGGAGCTAGAGGCATTTAAAAATCAGAAAAGTGTGAAAAAGCTCATTGAGCTCAAGTGCCATTGAGTTGCGGGACCACCCCCCTCGACCCCCCCTCGACCCCCAGTGACACGGAACCACTATTTGTCCA
Organism: Paramisgurnus dabryanus; assembly: GCF_030506205.2. NCBI lineage: Eukaryota > Metazoa > Chordata > Actinopteri > Cypriniformes > Cobitidae > Paramisgurnus > Paramisgurnus dabryanus. The sequence goes on along the minus strand of NC_133350.1, from coordinate 38,549,062 downwards.
TTTGCCCATTATTGGTCCGGATTTAGCGCCACATCCCTCGGGACCCCCGGGCACGCCCCCCAGGACACGCCCCCCCTGACACGGACCCACTATTTGTCCATTTGCCCATTATTGTTGCAGATTGACCCCCTGACCCCTCCTGACCACCCCCCCGACCCCCCCCCCCATGACACGGACCCACTATTTGTCCATTTGCCCATTATTGTCGCGGATTGACCCCCTGACCCCTCCTGACCACCCCCCCGACCCCCCCCATGACACGGACCCACTATTTGTCCATTTGCCCATTATTGTTGCGGATTGACCCCCTGACCCCTCCTGACCACCCCCCCGACCCCCCCCCATGACACGGACCCACTATTTGTCCATTTGCCCGTTATTGTTGCGGATTGACCCCCTGACCCCTCCTGACCACCCCCCCGACCCCCCCCATGACACGGACCCACTATTTGTCCATTTGCCCGTTAGTTGCGCGGGTCGACCAACTGACCCCACCGGACCGCACCCCCGACCCCCCCCCATGACACAGACCCACTATTTGTACATTTGCAGACTACTTTTTTGGGAAAAGGTCCAAACCCCAAACGGACGTCACGGGCCCTGCTTACGTCCCCTCACGCGCCCTGTAGCGCAGAGTTCGACGCGAAAATGTCGTTCCTGTTCGTTTTTGCTCAATTTGGACCCTAGCTCTACCGAACCACCCCTACCTCCTCCTCCTCCATCGGCTGTAAGCTTGCCAGTCGTCCGTTTCGAGATCCGGCCCGTCTCGGGGTCCTGGGGACGTAGTGACACGAACCAGGTACGAAAAATAACATTGCTTTAATGGAGACGTGTCAGTGCCGTCACGCGGCCCCGTAAGGGCGCGCGGCTTCGAAACGCACGTGGTATCCCCTTGCCGACGGCCCAGCTGAGGAATCCGGCGGCCTGCCCCCCGAGAACCTTTCGTGACCCTACTTGCCAACCCTAACCCTAGGCGTTTTGTGATTGCACTGGGAGGCACACCGAGGGCGCTGTGGGCACGGCGTACGCCGAATGCGCGCGGGCTTCGGAGACGTCGTGCCAGGGCCCTCTACTGGACCGCACGCCGAATTTCGGGCACCTAGTCCTTTTCCCGGCCTCGCGGGAGCACTGACAGTTTCCCGCTAAAACTGCGGGTTCGCGGACGGTGTCCGATCGGGTCGAAATTCGGCACCCGCGTGCTTGGGGGCCCCGCCGTACGGGCCCCCGAAGCGCAGACCCCTGGGACCTTCAGAAAAAAAATTAGCGAAACGGAGCTCGAATGGCAAACTACATGGTCTGGTGGTCTAGGCCATCAAGAGGATCATGATGAGTGATTTTGAGAACATTTGGACAACCTTGTCTTATTTTGGAGCTACGTTCTCCAGATTCGGATATGTCGATCGGGGGCCCCCCAGAGGTCATATGACACCACGCGGGGTCACGAGGAGCGCGTCCACAAACCCATTACGGAAAATAACATTGGTTTAATGGAAAATTGTCGCGACCCCCGCGCTGTCCCCGAACGTCGCGCGGCCCCGATACGCCCGTCGTAACATCCCACGTGGGGCCCGGCCGGGGACTCCGAAGCACGCGGCGGAGAGCCTATCGCGAGCCGAGTTACGAACCCTAAAACTGGGATTTCGCGGCGCTCCTGTGCGGTGCGGCGTTGGCGCGTGGTTTTCGGATATGTCGGGCCAGAGCCGTCCGACAGACCGCGTGCCGAATTTGGAGAGCTTACGACTTTTCCCGTCCTCGCGGGAGACCCGACAGTTTCCCGCGTTTCGGTACGCGGGTTCGTGTCGGCTTCCGATCGGGCCGAAACTCGGCACGCGCGCACTCTGGGGGTCCCAAACGACGGAACCCGGAAGCGCAGACTCGAGCGACGTTCGGAAGAAGAGCTATAGGGCCGTATCTCGCGCGGGGGTCGCACTTTGCGGTGGGTTTACGCGGTCGCGAAGACTCCGATTCGACCGGGGCGCGCGCGGGTCTTCTAGTCCGGACGTCCTCTCCGCGTAACACCGAGCGTCGCGGCCGAGACCCCTTCGCGACTCGACCTGCCTGCCCTAGTTTTAAGGTTTTCGGCAGGGCGTAGCGCGCGCGCCTTACGCCGTCGGCACGCGGGTTCCGGATATGTCGCGCTAGAGCTCTCCGGCAGCCCGCGCACCGATTTCTGCGACCTTTCGACTTTTCCCAGCTTAGCGGGAGACCTGACAGTTTCCCGCTACCGGCCGTGGGTTCGTGCCAGAGTCCGATCGGGTCAAAAATCGGCACCCTCTATGTCGGAGTTCTCCCGAGACGGACCCCCGAAGCGCGGGCCGCTGCGGCGTTCCTGAAAGAATAGATCAAAAAAAAGCAACAAAAACTTGAGGCCTGAGGCCTATGGGAATTATAATGGGGGAATTTGATGTTTTCGGACGGCGGCCAAATTTTTTCTTTCGCGCCACGACGCTCGTCTTCGGATATGTCGTAGAGGGGCACTCTGTGAGCCAGGGCCCCGAATTTGGGGCACCTAGGCCCTTCCGGGGCCCTTCGGTGAGGCTGAGAAAATCCTCATTTTTTCACGTTTTTTGTATGGGACGTGAAAATTTGTCACCAGGGAACAAGTTTTCTAGGCGTTTCAGACGATGCTGATTCACCTGGTAAAATTTCTGTGAGAAGGATTATTGAGTTTGGACTTGTGTGTTTTTTTGTGAGAAAGGGTGAAAAAAAGCTCAATTTGAGGCTTCATTGCTCAGCCCAGGAAGGTCTTAGGGACTTGAATGAGGGTTCGTTGGAAAGGCCCGGATACGACCTTTACAAAGAGCCCAGAGTCGAGGGTGTGGCCCATTTAGGGGCGGAGCTAGAGGCATTTAAAAATCAGAAAAGTGTGAAAAAGCTCATTGAGCTCAAGTGCCATTGAGTTGCGGGACCACCCCCCTCGACCCCCCCTCGACCCCCAGTGACACGGAACCACTATTTGTCCATTTGCCCATTATTGGTCCGGATTTAGCGCCACATCCCTCGGGACCCCCGGGCACGCCCCCCAGGACACGCCCCCCCTGACACGGACCCACTATTTGTCCATTTGCCCATTATTGTTGCAGATTGACCCCCTGACCCCTCCTGACCACCCCCCCGACCCCCCCCCCCATGACACGGACCCACTATTTGTCCATTTGCCCATTATTGTCGCGGATTGACCCCCTGACCCCTCCTGACCACCCCCCCGACCCCCCCCATGACACGGACCCACTATTTGTCCATTTGCCCATTATTGTTGCGGATTGACCCCCTGACCCCTCCTGACCCCCCCCCTGACCCCCCCCATGACACGGACCCACTATTTGTCCATTTGCCCGTTATTGTTGCGGATTGACCCCCTGACCCCTCCTGACCACCCCCCCGACCCCCCCCATGACACGGACCCACTATTTGTCCATTTGCCCGTTAGTTGCGCGGGTCGACCAACTGACCCCACCGGACCGCACCCCCGACCCCCCCCCCATGACACAGACCCACTATTTGTACATTTGCAGACTACTTTTTTGGGAAAAGGTCCAAACCCCAAACGGACGTCACGGGCCCTGCTTACGTCCCCTCACGCGCCCTGTAGCGCAGAGTTCGACGCGAAAATGTCGTTCCTGTCCGTTTTTGCTCAATTTGGACCCTAGCTCTACCGAACCACCCCTACCTCCTCCTCCTCCATCGGCTGTAAGCTTGCCAGTCGTCCGTTTCGAGATCCGGCCCGTCTCGGGGTCCTGGGGACGTAGTGACACGAACCAGGTACGAAAAATAACATTGCTTTAATGGAGACGTGTCAGTGCCGTCACGCGGCCCCGTAAGGGCGCGCGGCTTCGAAACGCACGTGGTATCCCCTTGCCGACGGCCCAGCTGAGGAATCCGGCGGCCTGCCCCCCGAGAACCTTTCGTGACCCTACTTGCCAACCCTAACCCTAGGCGTTTTGTGATTGCACTGGGAGGCACACCGAGGGCGCTGTGGGCACGGCGTACGCCGAATGCGCGCGGGCTTCGGAGACGTCGTGCCAGGGCCCTCTACTGGACCGCACGCCGAATTTCGGGCACCTAGTCCTTTTCCCGGCCTCGCGGGAGCACTGACAGTTTCCCGCTAAAACTGCGGGTTCGCGGACGGTGTCCGATCGGGTCGAAATTCGGCACCCGCGTGCTTGGGGGCCCCGCCGTACGGGCCCCCGAAGCGCAGACCCCTGGGACCTTCAGAAAAAAAATTAGCGAAACGGAGCTCGAATGGCAAACTACATGGTCTGGTGGTCTAGGCCATCAAGAGGATCATGATGAGTGATTTTGAGAACATTTGGACAACCTTGTCTTATTTTGGAGCTACGTTCTCCAGATTCGGATATGTCGATCGGGGGCCCCCCAGAGGTCATATGACACCACGCGGGGTCACGAGGAGCGCGTCCACAAACCCATTACGGAAAATAACATTGGTTTAATGGAAAATTGTCGCGACCCCCGCGCTGTCCCCGAACGTCGCGCGGCCCCGATACGCCCGTCGTAACATCCCACGTGGGGCCCGGCCGGGGACTCCGAAGCACGCGGCGGAGAGCCTATCGCGAGCCGAGTTACGAACCCTAAAACTGGGATTTCGCGGCGCTCCTGTGCGGTGCGGCGTTGGCGCGTGGTTTTCGGATATGTCGGGCCAGAGCCGTCCGACAGACCGCGTGCCGAATTTGGAGAGCTTACGACTTTTCCCGTCCTCGCGGGAGACCCGACAGTTTCCCGCGTTTCGGTACGCGGGTTCGTGTCGGCTTCCGATCGGGCCGAAACTCGGCACGCGCGCACTCTGGGGGTCCCAAACGACGGAACCCGGAAGCGCAGACTCGAGCGACGTTCGGAAGAAGAGCTATAGGGCCGTATCTCGCGCGGGGGTCGCACTTTGCGGTGGGTTTACGCGGTCGCGAAGACTCCGATTCGACCGGGGCGCGCGCGGGTCTTCTAGTCCGGACGTCCTCTCCGCGTAACACCGAGCGTCGCGGCCGAGACCCCTTCGCGACTCGACCTGCCTGCCCTAGTTTTAAGGTTTTCGGCAGGGCGTAGCGCGCGCGCCTTACGCCGTCGGCACGCGGGTTCCGGATATGTCGCGCTAGAGCTCTCCGGCAGCCCGCGCACCGATTTCTGCGACCTTTCGACTTTTCCCAGCTTAGCGGGAGACCTGACAGTTTCCCGCTACCGGCCGTGGGTTCGTGCCGGAGTCCGATCGGGTCAAAAATCGGCACCCTCTATGTCGGAGTTCTCCCGAGACGGACCCCCGAAGCGCGGGCCGCTGCGGCGTTCCTGAAAGAATAGATCAAAAAAAAGCAACAAAAACTTGAGGCCTGAGGCCTATGGGAATTATAATGGGGGAATTTGATGTTTTCGGACGGCGGCCAAATTTTTTCTTTCGCGCCACGACGCTCGTCTTCGGATATGTCGTAGAGGGGCACTCTGTGAGCCAGGGCCCCGAATTTGGGGCACCTAGGCCCTTCCGGGGCCCTTCGGTGAGGCTGAGAAAATCCTCATTTTTTCACGTTTTTTGTATGGGACGTGAAAATTTGTCACCAGGGAACAAGTTTTCTAGGCGTTTCAGACGATGCTGATTCACCTGGTAAAATTTCTGTGAGAAGGATTATTGAGTTTGGACTTGTGTGTTTTTTTGTGAGAAAGGGTGAAAAAAAGCTCAATTTGAGGCTTCATTGCTCAGCCCAGGAAGGTCTTAGGGACTTGAATGAGGGTTCGTTGGAAAGGCCCGGATACGACCTTTACAAAGAGCCCAGAGTCGAGGGTGTGGCCCATTCAGGGGCGGAGCTAGAGGCATTTAAAAATCAGAAAAGTGTGAAAAAGCTCATTGAGCTCAAGTGCCATTGAGTTGCGGGACCACCCCCCTCGACCCCCCCTCGACCCCCAGTGACACGGAACCACTATTTGTCCATTTGCCCATTATTGGTCCGGATTTAGCGCCACATCCCTCGGGACCCCCGGGCACGCCCCCCAGGACACGCCCCCCCTGACACGGACCCACTATTTGTCCATTTGCCCATTATTGTTGCAGATTGACCCCCTGACCCCTCCTGACCACCCCCCCGACCCCCCCCCCATGACACGGACCCACTATTTGTCCATTTGCCCATTATTGTCGCGGATTGACCCCCTGACCCCTCCTGACCACCCCCCCGACCCCCCCCATGACACGGACCCACTATTTGTCCATTTGCCCATTATTGTTGCGGATTGACCCCCTGACCCCTCCTGACCACCCCCCCGACCCCCCCCCATGACACGGACCCACTATTTGTCCATTTGCCCGTTATTGTTGCGGATTGACCCCCTGACCCCTCCTGACCACCCCCCCGACCCCCCCCATGACACGGACCCACTATTTGTCCATTTGCCCGTTAGTTGCGCGGGTCGACCAACTGACCCCACCGGACCGCACCCCCGACCCCCCCCCATGACACAGACCCACTATTTGTACATTTGCAGACTACTTTTTTGGGAAAAGGTCCAAACCCCAAACGGACGTCACGGGCCCTGCTTACGTCCCCTCACGCGCCCTGTAGCGCAGAGTTCGACGCGAAAATGTCGTTCCTGTCCGTTTTTGCTCAATTTGGACCCTAGCTCTACCGAACCACCCCTACCTCCTCCTCCTCCATCGGCTGTAAGCTTGCCAGTCGTCCGTTTCGAGATCCGGCCCGTCTCGGGGTCCTGGGGACGTAGTGACACGAACCAGGTACGAAAAATAACATTGCTTTAATGGAGACGTGTCAGTGCCGTCACGCGGCCCCGTAAGGGCGCGCGGCTTCGAAACGCACGTGGTATCCCCTTGCCGACGGCCCAGCTGAGGAATCCGGCGGCCTGCCCCCCGAGAACCTTTCGTGACCCTACTTGCCAACCCTAACCCTAGGCGTTTTGTGATTGCACTGGGAGGCACACCGAGGGCGCTGTGGGCACGGCGTACGCCGAATGCGCGCGGGCTTCGGAGACGTCGTGCCAGGGCCCTCTACTGGACCGCACGCCGAATTTCGGGCACCTAGTCCTTTTCCCGGCCTCGCGGGAGCACTGACAGTTTCCCGCTAAAACTGCGGGTTCGCGGACGGTGTCCGATCGGGTCGAAATTCGGCACCCGCGTGCTTGGGGGCCCCGCCGTACGGGCCCCCGAAGCGCAGACCCCTGGGACCTTCAGAAAAAAAATTAGCGAAACGGAGCTCGAATGGCAAACTACATGGTCTGGTGGTCTAGGCCATCAAGAGGATCATGATGAGTGATTTTGAGAACATTTGGACAACCTTGTCTTATTTTGGAGCTACGTTCTCCAGATTCGGATATGTCGATCGGGGGCCCCCCAGAGGTCATATGACACCACGCGGGGTCACGAGGAGCGCGTCCACAAACCCATTACGGAAAATAACATTGGTTTAATGGAAAATTGTCGCGACCCCCGCGCTGTCCCCGAACGTCGCGCGGCCCCGATACGCCCGTCGTAACATCCCACGTGGGGCCCGGCCGGGGACTCCGAAGCACGCGGCGGAGAGCCTATCGCGAGCCGAGTTACGAACCCTAAAACTGGGATTTCGCGGCGCTCCTGTGCGGTGCGGCGTTGGCGCGTGGTTTTCGGATATGTCGGGCCAGAGCCGTCCGACAGACCGCGTGCCGAATTTGGAGAGCTTACGACTTTTCCCGTCCTCGCGGGAGACCCGACAGTTTCCCGCGTTTCGGTACGCGGGTTCGTGTCGGCTTCCGATCGGGCCGAAACTCGGCACGCGCGCACTCTGGGGGTCCCAAACGACGGAACCCGGAAGCGCAGACTCGAGCGACGTTCGGAAGAAGAGCTATAGGGCCGTATCTCGCGCGGGGGTCGCACTTTGCGGTGGGTTTACGCGGTCGCGAAGACTCCGATTCGACCGGGGCGCGCGCGGGTCTTCTAGTCCGGACGTCCTCTCCGCGTAACACCGAGCGTCGCGGCCGAGACCCCTTCGCGACTCGACCTGCCTGCCCTAGTTTTAAGGTTTTCGGCAGGGCGTAGCGCGCGCGCCTTACGCCGTCGGCACGCGGGTTCCGGATATGTCGCGCTAGAGCTCTCCGGCAGCCCGCGCACCGATTTCTGCGACCTTTCGACTTTTCCCAGCTTAGCGGGAGACCTGACAGTTTCCCGCTACCGGCCGTGGGTTCGTGCCGGAGTCCGATCGGGTCAAAAATCGGCACCCTCTATGTCGGAGTTCTCCCGAGACGGACCCCCGAAGCGCGGGCCGCTGCGGCGTTCCTGAAAGAATAGATCAAAAAAAAGCAACAAAAACTTGAGGCCTGAGGCCTATGGGAATTATAATGGGGGAATTTGATGTTTTCGGACGGCGGCCAAATTTTTTCTTTCGCGCCACGACGCTCGTCTTCGGATATGTCGTAGAGGGGCACTCTGTGAGCCAGGGCCCCGAATTTGGGGCACCTAGGCCCTTCCGGGGCCCTTCGGTGAGGCTGAGAAAATCCTCATTTTTTCACGTTTTTTGTATGGGACGTGAAAATTTGTCACCAGGGAACAAGTTTTCTAGGCGTTTCAGACGATGCTGATTCACCTGGTAAAATTTCTGTGAGAAGGATTTTTGAGTTTGGACTTGTGTGTTTTTTTGTGAGAAAGGGTGAAAAAAAGCTCAATTTGAGGCTTCATTGCTCAGCCCAGGAAGGTCTTAGGGACTTGAATGAGGGTTCGTTGGAAAGGCCCGGATACGACCTTTACAAAGAGCCCAGAGTCGAGGGTGTGGCCCATTCAGGGGCGGAGCTAGAGGCATTTAAAAATCAGAAAAGTGTGAAAAAGCTCAAGTTTAGGGCTCTGTTTCTCGGCCCAGGAAGGTCGCAGAGACTCGAACCGGGCCTTTCCAACGAGCCCAAGGTCGAGGGCGTGGCACTCTTTAGGGCGGAGCTAGGGGCTTTTGAATTTTAAAGCTCGTTTTTTATATCTCCGGCAGGGAAGGTCCTAGAGACTCGAGGGTGGACGTTTCCTCGCCGAGATATGGTTTTCCACTTTTGAAAATTTATGAAAAAGGCTTGTTTTCAGGGCTCGTTTGCTCGGCCCAGGAAGGTCCTAGGGACTCGATTGAGGGTGCTTTGGAAAGGCCCGGACTAGGCCTTTCCAAAGAGCCCAGGTTCGAGGGTGTGGCCCATTCAAGGGCGGAGCTAGGTGCGTTTAAATATCAGAAAAATGTGAAAAATCTCAAGTTTAGGGCTCTGTTTCTCGGCCAAAGAAGGTCTTAGGGACTCGAGTGAGGGTTCGTTGGAAAGGCCCGGACGAGGCCTTTTCAACGAACCCGAGCCGAGGTCGAGGTCGTGGCTCCTTCAAGGGCAGAGCTATGCGCTTTTGAAAAGGCGTTTTGAAAACAATGGTTTTTCGGAAAGGGGCGGGGCCATAGAGACTTGGGGTTGGGGGCGTGTCTGAGGGGGCGGCGAGACCTTTCAAACGACACCACCCCCAAGTCTCTACGACATTCCTTGGCCGAGATAGATTTTTTTTTTTTTTGGATGAAATGTTCAAAAAAAGACTTTCTTGAAGATTTGCCTCAATTTCTTTTCTGTGTGAAAATTTGTAAAAAAATGCTGATTTTCAGGGCTCTGTTTGTCGGCCCGAGAAGGTCGTAGACGCTCCATTTCGGATTCCTTAAAAAGCCCCTGGGGAGACCTTTCGAAGGAGCCCGAGTTCGAGGGCGTGGCCTTCTAGGGGGCGGAGCAACGTGCGTTTGAAAAAATAGCCAAATTTCGTATATCTCCGGACCGGAAGGTCATAGGGACATGGGGGTGGGGGCGTTTGAAAGGTGGCGGAAAGCCCTTTCCAACGAGCCCAAGGTCGAGGGCGTGGCACTCTTTGGGGCGGAGCTAGGGGCGTTTAAAAATAAAAGCTCGTTTTTCATATCTCCGGAAGGGAAGGTCCTAGAGACTCGTGGGTGGGGGCGTTTTGAAGGTCTCGGAGAGACCTTTCGAACGACACCAGTCTCGAGTCTCTACGACGTTCCCTCGCCGAGATATGGCTTTCCACTTTTGAAAATTTATGAAAAAGGCTTGTTTTCAGAGCTCGTTTGCTCGGCCCAGGAAGGTCTTAGGGACTCGAATGAGGGTTCGTTGGAAAGGCCCGCACTAAGAGGGTGTAGCCTAATAAGAGGCGGAGCTACGGTCATTTGAAAATGTAAAAAAAAAGCTTGTACTTATGTTTTTTTTTTTTTTTTTGTGAAAAAGGCTAAGGTTTAGTGCTCTTTTCCTCAGCCGAGCAAGGTCGGAGACACTTGAGCTTGGGTTCGTTGGAAAGCCCTGGAACAGTACTTTCCAACAGTGTCAATGGCAAGGGCGTGGCCCTCTTGAAGGCTAAGCTACGGGCATTCAAATTGGGAAAAAAAGGCCGAAATTCATTGCCTGAGACAAAAAAATTCCCGGATTTACTTCAAACTCGCACCGCGCGTAGAGGGTGCCGAGACTAAGACAGGAATGTGTGTACCACGTTCCTAGCTCATTCCTGCGCCGAGATAGAGGCCTGACACTCGCATGTAAATAGTCTGCCAATGGACAAATAATAGGTTCGTGTCAGTTTTTTCCTTTAGAGCCTCAGCGATTTCGACCGCATGACTGCGACACGGACGAAGCACGGATAGCAGTTTTATGAGAAAAGGTCGAAACGACCGATAAACAAGAAGACGTCATTTTAGATTAGTTAACTTTCGTTTTCTCAGTTTCCTAATTAAAAGAGACCAGGTGCGATCCTACGACTATACCCCGATTGTTCTCGCCACGGTTATTATGAGAAAAGGTCGACATAACCGATAAACAAGAGGACGTCATTTCAGATTAGTTAACTTTCGTTTTCTCAGTTTCCTAATTAAAAGAGACCAGGTGCGATCCTACGACTATACCCTGATTATTCTCGCCACAATTATTTTGAGAAACAAGGTCGAAACAACCGACAAACAGAGTACGTCATTTTAAGATTAGAGAATCCGTCCAGCTGTACTTCGCTACATTAACAATAAGGTATCTGTGCAAGCTAGGCCAAGGCCATGGGAACCAATAAGCAGAATACATCATTTTAGATATGAAGAAGGATTCAGCTGCACATCAAACAAATAAAATTAATTGTGGCAGACCGAGACCAATGAAAAGAATGTACGTCATCTCAGATAAGAAGTGTTTGATCTTAGTGTATAAAAATGGAGTCAGATGTTGGGAGGGCAGATGATCTTTGAGCACCTCTTTGAGGGGTATTGATTGTCTCACTTTGTTGGCTCGAGCGAATAAAGTAATTTTTGTTTGGCACCTGGAACCTTTGTCTCCTGAGTATTTTTCTTATGAAGATTCAAGCTAAGACTTTTTGCCACAACATAACTTGGTGACCCCGCGACGTGATTGGACAGAGGCTACGGAGTGGAGGGCAGCAGATGGGCAGAGGTCGGCCAGGTCACACAAGGGCGCGCCACTATAGAGGTGAGCATAAATTTACTTGCTTATTCTGTATAGTGCTTGTGTGGTCTGCCGAAGGTAAGCCCTGAGCGGTGTTGATACTCCAGGTCTCTCCAAATTGAACACAGCAATTTGATACATATAATATTAATTATTTGCTTCCATTAAGATAACGATAAAATATTGAATTGAAAAAGCAAAAAAGGGTTCCAGATTCTAAACAGGTGTGCATGTGAGTGCGGGTGTATTTTGGGTCTGAGTGTTACGGCGTTTAGGTAAACGCTTTGGGATCCAGAGCTAGGTAGCTCGAAAAAACCCTGTAGGGACAGGTCACGCAAGAGGCGTGTTGGGTCTGAGTGTTACGGCGTTTAGGTAAACGCTTTGGGATCCAGAGCTAGGTAGCTCGAAAAAACCCTGTAGGGACAGGTCACGCAAGAGGCGTGTTGGGTCTGAGTGTTACGGCGTTTAGGTAAACGCTTTGGGATCCAGAGCTAGGAAGCTCGAAAAGAACCTGTAGGTACAGGTCACGCAAGAGGCGTGTTGGGTCTGAGTGTTACGGCGTTTAGGTAAACGCTTTGGGATCCAGAGCTAGGTAGCTCGAAAAAACCCTGTAGGGACAGGTCACGCAAGAGGCGTGTTGGGTCTGAGTGTTACGGCGTTTAGGTAAACGCTTTGGGATCCAGAGCTAGGAAGCTCGAAAAGAACCTGTAGGGACAGGTCACGCTAGAGGCGTGTCGGACCTGAGTGATACAGTGCCTTGGGGTCTTTAAAAAAAAAAAAAGATTTGAGTGTTACGGCATTTTGGGGTCCCACGAGAAACATGAATGTGACGGCACCTTGGGGTCTTGATAAAGATCTGAGTGTTACGGTGCCTTGAGGTTTCAGAACCTGAGTGAAACTGCGTTTTAGGTAAAACGTATTGGGGTTCCAGGGCGTGAGTGAGACCACGGTTTAGATTAATCGTGTTGGCGCCCAGAGCGAAGAGCGCTCATAAATCCTGTAGGCCAGGTGGCCGTAGGTACGGTCTATGTTATTTTGTTGCTTTGTACATTGCTTTTGTAAATCGTTGTAATAATTTGTGGGGAATTGTGTTGAGACAACAATCACTGCCAAAAAGAAGTAATATAGGAAGTTTGAGTGTTCTGTGTGAAGGCCCGGGCCGATGAGAGTGTGTTTTGCATGTCTGTGTCTTATTCAGCGTGGGAAAATGTTTGCCTGCTAGAACTGTGTGTGTGAATAGATAAGAACTAAGAGAGCGGAGGAAGGAGGGGCTCATTGTGTATGAGAGAGAGAGTGAGAGATTTTTGTGAATGAGAAACTGCTTTGAGTGAAAACGTATGAGATCTCTGTGCCTGTGAGAGATTCATTGTATGTGCCTATATGTGTGTGTCTGCAGGGCCTGAAGTTAACTTTTTTGACCACCAGCCACTGTGGCAGGTGTATTTAGAAATCCACCTGCCACAGAGACTTTTTACCAGCCAGCTTTTTTTTTGCCTGAATAGTGAATTATAACACTGTCTTTATTGTATGAATTAAATATAAATTTTTTCAGAGCTACAAACGTGAATTTCTCTTTGTCTTAGGTTGTTTGATTAACATTAATGACACAGACTTAAGTAGGTTAATTGAGGTTACTGTCTCTTTAAGACCAGCACAGACTGGTTTTTGACTCTCTATAGCGGTGGTTTTCAATCTTGTCCTAGGGGACCCACAGCTCTGCATATTTTGTATGTCTCCCTTAACTGACACACCCAGTTCTGTTCATGGATCTCTCCCTTAATGAGCTGATGATCTGAATCAGGTGTGTTAGATAAGGGAGACATGCAAAATGTGCAGGGCAGTGGGTCCCCTAGGACAAGATTGAAAACCACTGCTCTATAGGCTACATACACTTAAGAAATAAAGATATGTTTTATTAGAAAATGAATACTGTTGAGATAATTTTGTTTATATGTGCCCTGTCAAGAGCAAAAAGATTTTATGTACGCATGCTTTTAGGAGCGCGTCTCTCCGATGTGCCCTATTGAGTCCCCTTAAACCCGCGCACGCACACAGAGACAGAGGGGGCACAAACTGCCCACATAAACGCCGCACATACGTTGTTTTTCATTAATTTATTTGCAAAATGTATGTTAATGTACAGTATAAGGTATAGTAGCGCAACTCTCTCTAAAGTTTACACATCAAGAGTTCTGATCCGTCACAGCAGCACTACACATCTGTGCAACTGTGATTGTACAGTAGCCTATGTCAGCATTGCGTTCACATCCCATCTCACCAACAATTTAATACTTACTCGCACATCCAAACGTAGTCAGAGAAGTTCCTCATCTTCTTTCCAATCGCATGAACGTTGCGAAACAGCAGTCGCATCCTCTCAATGAATCACTCAATTTGCATCGGTGATATGCGCAGGTTGATAAGAAATGAGCGGGTGCCGGTTACGAGTCATCCAAAAATATTTTAATGATATTCAGGCCGCGGTCAGTCGGTTGAGTTTAAAAACTATTTGAAACAATTGCGGGCGGGTTAGTTGAAAATGTTGGTCGGGAGTGGGTTGTTTATACAATGACCCGCACATCACTGATTCGCATTGGCTACCCGCCAATGTGGCTGGTAGATTGACAGTGTTACCCGCCAATTGCTAAATCCACCCGCATTTGGCGCGTGGTCGGGTGTTAATTTCATGCCCTGTGTGTGTGTAAGTGAAGAGATAAGGAGAAAGTGAGGCCTCTGTAAATATACAGTAGATTGTAAATCTGAGTGATTTTATTTTATCTTTAAAAACATAGCTTTTGATCTTATTTTTTCTTATTTTATTTTCGAATTTTATTTTTTCCTTATTAGAATTAATGAAGTAATTGTGGATGATAATAACTTAAAATATAAGAGACGTGTATTTAAAGCAGCAGATAGAGTGTGAAACCTAGATTATAAATGAAACAAGAGATATTAACAATCACTTTTGGAAAGACATTTCACAAAATTTGGCAGTAATACAATACGATAATACAATATTAATAGACTGGTATTTAAGATAAGTAGTGGAAGTAAAAATAAATAAATAAATAATAATAATGAATAAATAAATAATACCAGAATTTGAGAAAAAGCATCCATACGTAACCTGACAAGTAATAATTAGAATTTTTTGTGGAGTGCCAGTGTTGACAGGATATTTAGAAGAAGTTTGCTTATACAACTTTCAGAGATCGAGTAGCTCATGTTCACCTGAAACTATTTTGGAAATTTTATTGTTGAATGCAAAGCTGCTAATTTATTATTTTGTATCGGAAAACATATGAGTTATCACATAATAATAATTATAATAATAAGTAACAATAATAATAACAAATAAATAATACGTGCTTCAGTGATAAGAGTGTATGCACAAATAAGAACAGTGCATTATGAACGTAGGCCTTTGATTGCCTGTGACAGAGAGAGTGTAATAAGAGTATTTGTGGGAGAAGTTGAGGGAGGAACCTTGAAAAAATTAATTTTCCAAACTGACCCATGTTATTAATTCTAATTATGGTGAAGTGTGTTTACAGATAGGACATCCACATCATTGAAAAGGCTGAAATCCAGGTATCCTATCAGCAGGAATTTGAAAATTTCCATCCAAACTAATGGACCAAACATACCAAACACTTGAGGACAAAATGGCCAAAGGATGGGATGTTTAAGGTAACAGTGTGTGAGGACATAGAAGCATTTGTAATTATTACCAACCCTAAAATTAAAACACACGAAGGGACGAGAAAAGATAGAAAGAACTGTTTTCAATTTACTCAGGTGGGAAAACTTTTTGAAATTTGTGAAAAGAGATTTGGGAAATTCTAGAAGATGATGATAATTTATAAATAAATAGATAAAAAGTCACAATGGAAGATAAAAAGAACACTTCCTAACCCACCTCCTTATGAGGGACCTAATAACCATTTACCAATGATTACAGGTGACATACAATTTGAGGAAAGAATAGAGGTAGAGCCAGACCAAAAACAGACCCAAACGCAAACCCCTGCAAATACCCCACTTAGTTTACTGACCCCTACACACACTCCAGCACACTTTCCCATACTCACCCCTGTTAGAGAAATGTCCACTAGCCCAATAGAAAGAACACAGATGGCAAATAAAGATCATAGTCCAGTGCTTAACACATATGATGATGCTGCAAAAGCATTAAAACAGATGATGGTGCCCCCAGAGATACATAACACATATGAGTGCAGTACAGCCAAAGCTTTACATCAGATAACACCCCCAAATTTAGGGAGAGCAGTAAGGCCTAAGTTAAGGATGGACAAATACAGTGATGATACTTTAGAAGAGGCATATGAGACAGATGCATCCTTAGGAGAGAAAGACAATAGGGAGGAAGAATGGATGAAAACACTTCCTTACAACCCCAGCATAAAGTGTAGAGTAGGGAACAGACAGGCTGGAGAAACCGGATCAGTGAGAGAGCCTCGCACAAAAGGAAAACTAAAGCAAGTCACTGGCAGCCTCTATCTTGAAGATGAAGAAAGAGAGCGGGAATGTAGAGCATGGGACCGAGCACCTGGGAAACGTTTGACAAGGGCAGCAAGCTGTGTGGATCTAGTGGATTTGTCACAAGAAGACAATGCATGTTTTTCAGGACCAGGAAATGCGTCAGTGTGCCCAATCACGATAAAGCGACAACAAGGACAATATATACCCTGGGCCACCCAGGATATTGATGGACTATGTCTTCCAGAAATACACGAAGGAGCCGGAAAATGGATACAAATTTTTGAGCAAAAGACAACAGGATGTGTCTTGGCCATAGGAGACATTAAAGCCCTGTTGGCGAGGTGTGTGGGAACGAACAAACTGAATGAACTCTTGACCAATGCTGGACTGAGAATCGCAATTGACAATATCAGAACAGATGGAATGGCTTTTGATCCCTACAGAATGAACATGTGGGCAACACTACGCAGAGAATACCCCATGCGGACTGACCCAAAGATGATGAGAGGTGATCCGATTGGAGAAACAGAGAATCCAACAGCATACATGCAGAAACAGCTGAAGCAGTGGCGTGAAGAACTGGAAAAAAACCCAGAAAAAGACTTTGCTTTAGCTGCACCGTTCAGAAATGCAACAGTGGAAGCTGTGCCACCACCAGTTAAAACCAAACTTGAAGATGTGGTCGGACTGAACTCCAAAACACACAAGGAGTTCTGTGATTATGTTTCACATATCGAGCACCACCGAAACGATGAGCTGGAGGCAACAACAGCGGAGAGAGAGATGGAGAGGGGGCTGGCACTTTTACAGCAGGACAACCTTGTGAGCAAAACTAAGAAAAAAGCACAAGCTGTTCTGAAGGAGGAACAATCAGCTCTAAAGGCGCTCATCAACAAACTTGCCCCCACCATCCAGCAAACACAGATAGGAGCACCAGCCCAACCCACTCTGGGAAATGCTCAACAGCAAGCCACTTTCATTGTTATCTGTGAAAAGCCAAAACAGCAAAACAGCAGGAATGGACAAAAACAGCAAGGAGGCAGAGGACAAAGCAGACCAAAAAGATCACGAGAAGGATGCTGGGGCTGTGGACAAATTGGACACATCAGAAGTGAATGTCCGAATAACCCATGGTTATATTAAGATCAACAAAACTAGCAGCAGAACCAACAAGACTGGCAGCCAAACCAGAGACAGTAAGGCCCACCCTAGCAGCAGCAGCAATCACAACAACAATCACAGTGTGGTCCAGTGAATCTGTGGTGTGGGCCAGACCAAAGCTAATAAGGTTGCCCAGAGGATCCTAACGGGAGGGGCCAACGTCCATTGATAACTGACAATCCTGACAACAGATTGTTGACTCTGCAGGTTGAAGTTGAAGGCAAGTCTGAAGCTATGATGACTGACACTGGAGCAACTTCCACATGCGTAAGTCCAAATTATACAACACACCTACACCTGTCTGAAAATGCTGAAAAACAAGCAGGATTTTAAGAAAAAAACCCAGATGACACCTCTGACTGCTCCAGTCTGTCTGTAAGCAAAAGCAAAACAAGTGACTTTAGCAAGATTAGCTTCTGAGCACACCCATTCATTTTTATGGTGCCCTATGTAGATTAAAATAGCAGATATCTTGTTCCCCTGATGGAATTTAGATTAACAGTAAGGCAGTTAGAAAAATTACAATGATGACACCACAAGTAAACTTATATTGGATAGGAAAATATAGAATAGAATATATACAAGATAATTACAAAATGGAAAAAGTTTGTGAAGGAGCAAATTAATGAACATAGAAGGTACAATCAGAATTTTTACTGTATTATGATGTATGACCCCTTATGCAGAGCAGATCTAGAAAAAGAGTGAATAAATAAGAAGGAAGGATAGAAAGTTCCCCTGATTTCCCCACATATAGAATAGGGCCCCAAGTTACAGCTTCACAGATAGACACTTGATTTAGCGCCCCAAGTTACAGCTTCACAGATAGACACTTGATTTAGCGCCCCAAGTTACAGCTTCACAGATAGACACTTGATTTAATAAAAAAAAAAAAAAAAAAAAAAAAAAGAATAAGATTTTTGACTCTATAGCACATGTAACTATTTTGCAGGCAAATAAATTTAGTATTAAGATCTTAGCCATATGATGAAAAAATAAAATAGGGAACGCAGTAAAATTCTATACTGCTCAGTTTGGAAGAGAGGAGAAACAAGAAAGTTGTGCGCACCATGGTTCTGGCAGGAGTAGTTGCAACTGATAAGATACAGAAGAGATGCTCTGGCAGTCATCCCAGAAATACAGGCAGGCCTAACATCAGAAATAGAGCAGCTGATTCAAACTAATTTATGGAAAAGCTAAAACATATGTGAGTTTAACAAAAAAATGCAAAATCCGTAAGAATTAAAATAGAAAACAAGAGTACGGTAACCATTGTGACAGGAAACAATAGAATGTTAGAAGCACTATTGAGGCATTAGGAGTTTTTAGTAGAAACAACAAGCTATTGTAAAGCACCAATATTTTCTGTAGCTAAAGCTTTATTTTTATACATGAAGTATAAAGGAGAAATATAGATGATGAATTTGAAGATTGGCCAGCACACAGTAAGTTCCGGATCCACACACACTGTTAACGAGTATCCCTCCTGAAGTAAAATGTTTAAAATAAATTGACTTATGCTCTGCTTTCTTTGGTATTTAACTGGACGAGAAATGCAGAAACTTCACATTTACCTGCGAAGGTAAACAACTCACTTATTCTAGATCACTGCAAGATTTCCTTTTAATTATTAAAAACAGATTTGAAAAGATCCAGTGCTGGACAATGCGCTATTCCAATATGTGGATGACCTATTAATTTACTATCCCATGCTGTAGAGATTATAAGAGTATTAAATAAATTATCTGAGGGGGGAGGCACAAAGCCTCTAGAGCTAAATTACAACATTGTTAAACATGGGTTAAATATTTGAGAAGATTAATTGCATATAAGACTGAAATTATGACCCAGCAAATTAGAAGGCATGAATAAGGTTCTTATGCCACAAAGGAAAAAAACATGACAAAGTTTAGCTTTAATAGGATAGAAGATCATTTAACAAAGATTGCATATCCCTAAAATTATTCATAATTCGGTGAAGCAACAAAATTTAAGTGCCTTACTTTCATTTTACAGCATTCATATTATAAAAATGAGACATAACTGTAGCCCCAATTGTGATGAAGATTTCTCACTAGATGATAATGTCTTAACAGAACTAATGGAACAGGGGAAATAAATGTGGGAAAAATTCAATAATAATTGTATCACAATTTGACATTTGGATAAATACAGTATATGTTTTGGCAAAATTGATATGTCAGAAGTTATTTAATCTGTGAGCTACAACGATATTCATAGACAATTTCACAATAGTACAGTTAACTAGGAAGACCTGTAAAAACCAGACTATAACTTTTTCCTGTTACAAACAAAAAACTTTGTTGTAGCTGAATGTTTTTAGATATGTGGGAAAAATGCCTTAAGATATACCCTCCCCAGATATTGAAAATGCTTGTGTGCTAGTTAACTTAGCCCAGGCCATTAGTATTTAAATTTGAAAATTATATAACCTTGTTACGAACCCCTGCTCTTTATTTTTGTGCAGTTTGTGTTTTTCTCTGTCCTAGTAGTGGTTGTCCATTTGGAAGGGGGCAGAAACCAATTATCTATGACGCCTGAGGTATGACTATTCAATCAAGAGCTGTTGTGCCCCCTTACAGAGGATAGCTACCTGTTTGAAAACCTTTCGTATGTTGGCATTTCTTTTGGTATCAAACAGTGAGTTTGGATTTGTCTAGTTAAACGAGCTCAGAGAAAGTGTGGGTAAGTGAGCTGAACCGGAAGACTTTTTCCTGTGTTTGTTATTTTCTTTCTCGGAAGTTAGGGAAGTTTGAACTCGGGAGATTTTGTTGTTCAGATTAGCAAGCTCACTGTCCTGGCCTTATCTAAGTATTTAGTTTTGACTTTAGGAACATAAAAAAAAAAAAGATTGATTATCTTTTGCTTCGCCGTAGTGATTTGTTTTTCTGTTTTTGACTAGCTTAATATGTTGGTACCTCAATTGGGTGGTAACAAGCCTGATGAGTATGTTTAGCCCTGACCCCTTTATCATAGAGTAAAAAGAGCATATCAAATTGGCAATTATTTAATGATTGGATAGATTGTATTGAACAGCCAAGAGGAATACCAAATTGTATCTGAATTCCAAATCTGGATTTGAATTCACACTGGTTTTGATAACACCCAACCAAAAAAAAAAAAAAAAAAAAAAAATCTGAATGAATTAATAATCTCTATTACAATTAGAATCAATTTATTAACTATAGTGATGATAAAATGAAGCTGATAGAACAAGTTAGACTTAATGATGGTACTGATTTGAAAATTGATAATTTTGCATTTGTTCCTGGGGAGCTTGGCTAACCAAAACGGCTATTTCATGTTGTCTTGCACTTGTTGTTTTTTCTTTTTGTCTTCTGTTGTGTTCTACCTATCCTCAGGTCTGTGGTGGACAAAGCTGCTGCAAAGATGAAGGTGCAAACAGAACTAAGTCTGTGCCAAAGTACTGACGGCCTAATGCTAAAACATACAAATTGCACCATTAGCTGACACTACACCACCGCCCGACTATGCTTATGAAACTATGAATTAAAATGTCACAACACTTTGTTTTTACTTTACACCCTTTTTGTGATGTTTTTGGTAAGTGAGGGAGCTAGATTGTAATTGTATTTCTTTTATTGTTTTTTTCAGTGTTAGTTACAAATCATTAGTCCTGAGTAGGCAGGAAGTTAGAGAAATTTAGTTTTTATCTTTGTTTTCATCTTTAATTTCCCCTCTTGTGTGGTGACTGCAGGTCCTGGTGTCTTTTTTAGATATAAAATCCAGGGGACAAATTGTCTAGCTCGGCCGCACAACTGGGGAGAATGTAAAGATGTGAAATATACTATATAATTCACATAGACACATATTACGAAACACAGATATGAGAGCACAACTTCACCTCAACGACTACGCTAAAGAGTGTCTCAGATAGCGCCCCTGGTGACCGGAAAAGCTAGGGGTTCCTCTGAGAACGAAGATCCATTATTGCGCAGCCACTGGAATTATAATCTTTGCACTAAAGTTACACACATTACCATTATATTATTAAACGTAGACTGTCTAGATATTTTGACTACATTACACTACTGAATTGTTACTGCTGTATTTCAACACTGTTGTATCTCTCTACCTGTACTGAGAACATCTTTAATTGATCAATATATATATACTACTGATCAAGGTGATGGAGTTATTTTGATTGATATACTTTCTTTCTTTTCTTTAGCAATGATAAGTTTTACACCTTTTAAAGTTACTGAATTTGATTTCACATGTGTTTCTCTTTTTCTTAATTACAAATAATGAGATATTAATTGTTTTGAACATTTTCATATTTGCGTTCCTTTAGTATGTACAGGGTCCAAGAATCTTTTTTCCTTCCTTTAAGCTAATATACTCACTTAAACAGATATGAATGGTGCCATTTTTGGGAAGGTTTTTGGTTCTTGTTCTCTTAAGGGCGTGAGTGCTGCATCTTAACTGCGTCTGTGTTAGGATCTACATGGAACTTTTATCCATGAAAGCTCTTAGCTAGTGTAACATCATGTGCGACAACGTTCTGCTGCAGCACTCTCATTATGTGATGGTTCTCTTAAAAGTACCCAGTAATGTTTGATGGACTTAGAAGTCCATGAGGGGGGAATATATAGTAGTTTTTGTTGGGTATATTACTGATCATATACTGTATTAATATTATATTAAGCCTAAGGCCTATTGATTTTACACAAGGCTATAAGACACCCAGTTAAACTTTCGTTTTATGAGAAAAGGTCGAAACGACCGATAAACAAGAAGACGTCATTTTAGATTAGTTAACTTTCGTTTTCTCAGTTTCCTAATTAAAAGAGACCAGGTGCGATCCTACGACTATACCCCGATTGTTCTCGCCACGGTTATTATGAGAAAAGGTCGACATAACCGATAAACAAGAGGACGTCATTTCAGATTAGTTAACTTTCGTTTTCTCAGTTTCCTAATTAAAAGAGACCAGGTGCGATCCTACGACTATACCTGATTATTCTCGCCACAATTATTTTGAGAAACAAGGTCGAAACAACCGACAAACAGAGTACGTCATTTTAAGATTAGAGAATCCGTCCAGCTGTACTTCGCTACATTAACAATAAGGTATCTGTGCAAGCTAGGCCAAGGCCATGGGAACCAATAAGCAGAATACATCATTTTAGATATGAAGAAGGATTCAGCTGCACATCAAACAAATAAAATTAATTGTGGCAGACCGAGACCAATGAAAAGAATGTACGTCATCTCAGATAAGAAGTGTTTGATCTTAGTGTATAAAAATGGAGTCAGATGTTGGGAGGGCAGATGATCTTTGAGCACCTCTTTGAGGGGTATTGATTGTCTCACTTTGTTGGCTCGAGCGAATAAAGTAATTTTTGTTTGGCACCTGGAACCTTTGTCTCCTGAGTATTTTTCTTATGAAGATTCAAGCTAAGACTTTTTGCCACAACACGCGTGGTGCGAGTTTGGTGCAGATCGGGAGAGGTCAAAAATTTGGTCCAAATTTTTGACTAAGTCCCGTCCGTTCTTCAGTATGGGGTCCGAAATTTTGTCACCAGGGACCAAGTTTTCTAGGCGTTTCAGACGACGCTGATTCACCTGGTAATATTTATGTGAGAAGGATTTTTGAGTTCGGACTTAGTGTTTTTTTGTGAAAAAGGTGAAAAAAAGCCTTATTTGGGGCTTTATTTCTCGGTCCAGGAAGGTCGTAGAGACTCGATTGAGGGTTCTTTGGAAAGGCCCTGACGAGACCTTTCCGACGAGCCCTAGTTCGAAGGCGTGACCCTCTCCGGGGCGGAGCTAGAAGCATTCAAATATAGAAATTGTGTGAAAAAGGCAAAAGTTTAGGGCTTTATTCCTCGGCCCAGGAAGGTCCTAGAGACTCGAGTCGTGGTTCTTTGGAAAGGCCTTGACGAGACCTTTCCGACGAACCCAAGGGCGTGACTCACTCAGGGGCGGAGCTAGGGGCATTTGAATAAAATAACTCATATTTTATATCTCCGGAAGGGAAGGTCCTAGAGACTTGAGAGTGGGGGCGTTGTGAAGGGTGCGGCGACGTGGTACGACAGGGTACGCCTTACGTCATTTTTTTGGAACGACATTTTTTACATCCCCGGATTTTGTTCAAACCTGCCTACGCGTGAAGAGGGGGTCGGGCCGCGCGCGGGAACGCGGGTCTCGAAGCGGTGACTGGTTGCGGAGCGGAGATACGGCACTGACACGCATGGCCGGACTTACCATTGGGCTTGAGTGGGCTTGAGCCCAGGGGCCTCGGCCAATAGGGGCCTCCGTGCTTGCTTGCGTTCGTTTGA
The DNA here is from genome assembly GCF_030506205.2 of Paramisgurnus dabryanus. NCBI lineage: Eukaryota > Metazoa > Chordata > Actinopteri > Cypriniformes > Cobitidae > Paramisgurnus > Paramisgurnus dabryanus. Next base: position 38,525,654 of record NC_133350.1, on the reverse strand, counting down.
TTTGTTCAGTCGTTTTCATTTTTTATTTTACAGCCTATTGGTTGGTGCAGAATTGTTTGGTGCTGCATTTAATTCGTTAATATATATATATATGTCAGTCATCTTGGTGCTGAATATGACGCGCTGAGTTTACTGCTTTTGAAACCCATAGATGCTAGTACAATAGCGAATACGCGAAATGCGAGTCATGAATGAGCTTTACAGATAATGAGAAAGAGCAACGCGAAAATGAAGCGCTCAGTATAAAAAAGATTACTAGAGTAGCCTATGGTCTTGTAACTCAGTTTTTTTCTTGTTTGTTTATAATCTTACGTGATACGCCGGTATACGCAGTATATCCACTAGTAATGGTCAAGGATTTCCGTATACCCATTTAAAAAAGCGTGAGGATACTTAACAGTGTGTGACAAACCTTTGACACTTTCATTCATAAATTGACATCTGAATCACTCACCATTCACATGCTGCACTTGCTACTTTGGCGGGTTTAACCTCATATACAGTCGGCTATTTGGTATTTAATGCATTTGACTTCATGCGGCACTGCGCGATCCGATCATCATATGAAATCAAATTATCACGGCGCAAAAGTGATTGTAAAGCAGACGGGTGTTTTCTAGTGGTTCAACAACAGCAAAAAGAATTACATCAGAGTACCGCGAGAGCGATTCGAGAAATCACACAGAGAAGTCTGCTTTCTAATCGCTCTCGTGGTACTTTGACATCACCAAGCGGTCTGCGTAGCGCCAAATGAAATCCAATCTGTTCGCAGTCTGCAGTTCACGCGACAAACAGTTTCTGTGGAGAAATAAACGAGTGAAGCAGAGCTACGAAACATAACAAAATCCGGAGAGTTAACAACGCACATATGATTATGTCAACATTTAAATCATCAGTCCAGTTTATTACTTCATCTGGAGGTGAGGATTCACTAAATTATGGCCATGTTGTTGTCCTGATGGTTTTTGATATAATCCACTAGCTAGCCTAACTTTCCTGTAGTTTCTCTTTCAGCATGTTTGCTAACAGAATCACAGTTTAAACTTCTGAAAAGTGTTCATTTTTATATCTACGTTCATGGTTTTAATGTATTACGTTCATATCAGACGCAAAAATTAATTAATGATCATCTTCTCCACTTTGGTTTTTGGTGTCTAATATTACATGATGGTCTTGTCATAATTATTAAATAACATCCTAAAATCTTTACTTTTTCATTCTTAAACACTGCACCCCTTGTACGCTATTTGCAAAAAAATACACTTGTTGATTATGTTTATAACATTATATGGTGTGTAATAAGGTGAATGTTTATCAAGACTATTATTATTTTCTTAAGCTAAGTCTTACACAATGATTTTAAATGTTGTTATGGGGTATTTTTTAATGTGCATGATTAATTTGGATTTGTGACATCCCTAAAAATACATGATTTAATTTTAGACTGGGCTTATGTTCTGCTTTAGAGATATAGGGGCAGTTTCCTAGTCAGGTCTTATCCTAGTCCCAGACTAAAATGCATGTTTGATCTGTCTTAATTTAAACACATCTTGCACTGATATATCTTAACATTGTCTCAAGACGCACACCAATAATGTTTTTTGTAAGGTTTGTTTGTAAAAACTACTTGAATGCCCTAATAATAACCTATAGCAATAGGCCTAGTGCTGGATTAATCTAAACCCTGTCGGGAAACTTCCCTAAAATATAGTTCTATGATATATTTTTTATTTTAGGTTGTTTACTGTATGTGTGCACTCTCAGAAGATAATTTACACAAGCTGTCACTGGGGTGGTACCCTTTCAAGTAGTACACCTTTGTACCTAAAGAGTGCATGTAATGGGAACAAATGTATATATCTGTACCTAAATAGTAAATATTAGGACCCATTTAAAGGGTACCATCCTAGTGACAGCTTTTGTACCTTTTGTTCTGAGAGTGTAGGGCCCAAAATTTATTCAAGCCCAGGGGCCTCCACCCTGGTAAGTCCTGCCCTGCTGACACGTGTCATCGATTCCATTCAAAAAAAATAATGGGTTCGTGTACATGTCGTACGTGCGCGCAAGTGACCTCGACGCTCCCCGCGCTTCGTCCGTGTCGCGTTAACGCGGTTGAAATCAGTGAGGCTCTAATGGAAAGCAGTGACACTAACCCATTATTTGTCCATTGGCAGACTATTTACACGCACGTGTCAGGGCTCTATCTCGGCACAGGAAAGAGCTAGGAGGGCGAGACCCGCGCACCCGTCTTAGTCTCGGCACGCTCGACGCGTGGTGCGAGTTTGGTGAAGATCGGAGGAGGTCGAAAATTTGGTCAAAAAAACACCAAAGGGGTACCCCTTACGTCATTTTTTTGGACAAAATTTTAAAGTTTGCCGGATTTAGCTCAAACCTCTCACGCGTGACGAGGAGGTCGCGCCGTGCTCGGGAAGGCGTGTTTGGGGGCGTTGAGTCGTTGTGGGGCGGAGCTACGGCCCTGACACGTGTCATCGATTCCATTCAAAAATAAATAGTGGGTTCGTGTAACTGTCGAAATTGCGCGAATGTTACCTTGATGCAATCCGGGCGTCGTCCGCGTCGAATCCGCGCGGTCGAAATCGCAGAGGCCCTTGAGGAAAAAACTGACACGAACCCATTACGCGTCCATTGGCAGACTATTTACATGAGAGTGTCAGGCCTCTATCTCGGCACAGGAACGAGCTAGGAGGGTGGTACCCGCGCACCCGTCTCAGTCTCGGCGAGCTCTACGCGTGGTGCGAATTTGGTGATGATCCGGCAAGGTCAAAATGATCGGTCGGGAATAGACGACCGGGGTACGCCTTAACGTGTTCATCTCGGCGCGCTCTACGCGTGGTGCGAATTTGGTGCAGATCCGCGCAACTAACGGGCAAATGGACAAATAGTGGGTCTGTGGCATGGGGGGGGGCGGTCAGGTGGGGTCAGGGGGTCGACCCGCGCAACTATCGGGCAAATGGACAAATAGTGGGTACGTGTCATGGGGGGGGTCGGGGGGGGCGGTCAGGTGGGGTCAGGGGGTCGACCCGCGCAACTAACGGGCAAATGGACAAATAGTGGGTACGTGTCATGGGGGGGGTCGGGGGGGGGGTCAGGTGGGGTCAGGGGGTCGACCCGCGCAACTAACGGGCAAATGGACAAATAGTGGGTACGTGTCATGGGGGGGGGTCGGGGGGGTGGTCAGGAGGGGTCAGGGGGTCAATCCGCGACAATAATGGGCAAATGGACAAATAGTGGGTCCGTGTCATGGGGGGGGTCGGGGGGGTGGTCAGGAGGGGTCAGGGGGTCAATCCGCACCAATAATGGGCAAATGGACAGATAGTGGGTCCGTGTCATGGGGGGGGGGGGGGTCGGGGGGGCGGTCAGGTCGGGGTCAGAGGTCAATCCGCACAAATAATGGGCAAATGGACAAATAGTGGGTCCGTGGACGTTTGGGGGGGTCTCGGGGGGCGTGTCCGGCCGTAACGGGTAATCGGACAAATAGTGGGTCCGTGGACGGGGCAGAGTGTCCCCCTGGTGGCCGAGCGCCGAACGACGTCAGAAATCCCTAAACCCCGTGGAAAACCAAGTCGGCCATCTTTTGGGGGAGGGGCGCGAAAACTACCCCCTGAGGCGTCCGCTCGTCCGTGAAAAATTTTGGGCGCGCGGCGCGCAGCTGACAGTTACCCCATCCCGCTCGCCTCTATTTTAGTCTACGGATGTACGCTGTCCTAACCTGGTACCCTAAGGCGAGCATGTGACATGCTTGAGTAAACCCTTTAGATTTGTCATTTTGTTCTCATTGTTTGATTCGTGCTTTCTGTTGAGCTAACTGCCTTTTTCCCCACTCCCTCTCTGTCTAGACGTGCTGCTAAACGAGTACAGGAGGCACCAGGAGGGTCCCGAACCGACCCCTAAGCTGAGGGAAAACGTAGGGGGGAAGATATATCGCATTAAGAATTTTTTGTCCTTCATGGCCAAAGTAAGGGAAACTAGCATTTTCGTGGGAGTGAAGCCCATTCATATAGATTGCCAGAGGCTGCATAGGTGGGGCAAGGGATCGCGTTCAGTTCGTGTACATCCAGGGACCACTCAAATAAGTTACGAGCAGACGTTTTTCCCTTTCTGGGGGCAAGGCGGCTTTTTTCCGCATAGGCCCTGTACGGACACCTCTAGGGGAGCCCTCGTCATTCGGGGTAGTCCCGCGGAAAGCCTTCCCATCCACCTTGGTGCCTACCATACGTTATATGGGGCCCGCGGGAAGCCTATTCGTCCCCCTGACCGCCTTTTATCTTCATCTCGTCCACCGAGCGCCTACACGTCCCCCTGACCGTCGACCCTTCACCGTAGTCTTCCTCGCTCCCGCGGAAAGACTATTCGACAGCCTACGCGTCCCCCTGACCGCTTATTCCTCTTCATCTCGTCCAGTGAGCGCCTATTCGTCCCCCTGACCCCCTAGCCTCACCGGAGTCTTCCTCGCCCGCGGAAAGCCTATTCGTCCCCCTGACCGCTTAGTTTCTTCATCTCGTCCAGGGAGCGCCTATTCGTCCCCCTGACCCCCTAGCCTCACCGGAGTCTTCCTCATCCCGCGGAAAGCCTATTCGTCCCCCTGACCGCTTATTTTTCTTCATCTCGTCCAGGCAGTGCCTATTCCTCCCCCTGACCCCCTAGCCTCACCGGAGTCTTCCTCGGTCCGCAGACGTCCTATTTCATCCCCCTGACCGCCTACCCATCCCCCACACTCCCGTCTACTGTCGAATAAGCGGCGAACGTAAGGCGGCGTATCTAGGCGACCGTAGGTCGTGGGGCCTCGAGACGGGGCTCGTTTTTCTCGTCGCGACCCACCGGCCCCGCATATAAAGTTCCGCGTGCCCCGGGCCCCGTTAAGCGCTCGATCGGCCCCAAAAGCCAGCAACAGCCTATTTTCTTAGGCTGTTACAGGACGCCGCGCATCTCTAAGGTCGAAGGTCGCGGGAGCCTCCAGATTTGGGTCGGTGGCACCTGAGGGGCCCCCGAACTGGCCCCTGAAGTTTCGGCCCTCTGCGTCGTTCCTAAGTATGGTTTTTTGCCTCTTGTGCAAAAATTAAATTTTAGAAATTTTTTGCCATTCAAAAGGGTCTGGAGGGTTTAGCCTGATAGAGCACACGAGAGATTTCTTTGCAAGGGTCAAAATTTTTTCGCCTAGCTCCCAGGGAGCAGCCGCTCGGGTATGACGGGTGGGGGCCTCTGACGAACCGGGGCGCAAAGTCTGGGGCCCGTCGGGCGCTCGGGGGCCGTACGGGACCCCCGGACGCGCCCAACTTACGCCATTATACGGTAGGCGGTCGGAGGTAGGTTAGGGGTTGGGGAGGCCCTCGGGCCCCGGGCCCCGAAATTCAACACGTCGCGTCTGCTGGGGCCCTGACGAAGGGCCCCCGAGTTTCGCGGCTCCCGGTGCCCTCCCTGCGAACCGGGACCCCCGGACGCGCCCAACTTACGCCATTATACGGCAGGCGGTCGGAGGTAGGGTTAGGGCTCGGGAGGCCCTCGGTCACAGGGGCCCGAAACACGGCTCGTATTTCTCGTCGCGAGCCACCGACCGCGTCTCAGAAGTTCCGCGTCCCCTCGGGTTCGTTAAGCGTTCGTCAGGCCCCAAAAGCCAGCAACAGCCTATATTCTAGGCTGCTTTTGGACGCTCTGTTTCTCGGAGGTCAAAGGTCGAGGGGCTTCGAAATTCGGGTCGGTGACACCTGAGGGCCCCTCGGACGGACCCCTGAAGTTTCGGCCCTCTGCGTCGTTCCTAAGTATGTCTTTTTGCCTCTTAGGCAAAAATTAAAATTTTAGAAAATATGCCATTCAAAAGGGTCTAGAGGCCTTAGGCTGAGAGAGCACACGAGAGATTTCTTTGCAAGGGTCAAAATTTTTTCGCCTAGCACCCAGGGAGCCGCCGCTCGGGTATGACGGGCAGGGGCCCCAGCCGAACCAGGACGCAAAGTCTGGGGCCCCTCGGGCGCTCGGGGGCCGTACGGGACCCCCTGACGCCCCCAACTTACGCCATTATACGGTAGGCCGTCGGAGGTAGGGCTAGGGTTCGGGAGGCCCCGGGGCCCCGGGCCCCGGAATTCAACACGTCGGGTCTTCCGGGGCCCCTCTGTCGGGGCCCCGAGTTTCGCGGCTCCCGGTGCCCTCCCTGCGAACCAGGAAGTCCCACCTGTAACTTATTCGACGGCAGACGGACAGGCCTATATCTCAGGGGTCAAAGGTCGCAGGGGGCCCGAAACACGACTCGGCGTATCGACTCGGGACCACGGGTCGGGGCCCTGTGTTCCGCGTCTCCTGGCCCTTCCGAAGAGCGTTTCGTGGCAAAAAAAAAAACGCTCCGCGAGCACATGGTGCTAGTGAGACCATGTGGTGCGGAGGTGTAAGAACGGATAACGAAAAACACTTTCTCGCGCCTGCCGTCCGTCGAGGGCCGCGCGACGTAAACACGTGCGAAGTTTGGGGCCCTTCGGGCCCTCGGGTGCCGTACGGGAGCCTTGTCCGTTTGGCGTCAAACAAGTGGCCGTTGGGAGTTTCCTGTTTGGCAGGAAGGTCGCAGGGGCCCGGAACTCGGCACGTCGCACCGCCTGGGGCCCCATAGTCGGGGCCCCGAGTTCCACGGCCCCAGGCGCGACGGGAAGTCCCACCTGTAACTTATTAGACGGCAGACGGACAGGCCTATATCTCAGGGGTCAAAGGTCGCAGGGGCCCGAAACTCGGCACGGTGTAACGGCGAGGGCCCACGGGTCGGGGCCCGGAGTTCCGCGGCTCCAGGCCCCTCCCTACCCTGTTTTGTACCGTGAAGAAAATGCCTTCACGAGCACATGGTCTCATAGAGGCCTATGTAAGGCAGAGAGACGTATGAAAAATAATAAAAAATACTTTTTTGCACCACAGGGACGCGACTCCGCCGTACGTCGTCGAGGGCCACGCGACGCAACTTTCTGTAAAGTTTGGGGCCCTTCGGGCCCTCGGGTGCCGTACGGGAGCCTTGTCCGTTTGGCGTCAAACAAGTGGCCGTTGGGAGTTTCCTGTTTGGCAGGAAGGTCGCAGGGGCCCGGAACTCGGCACGTCGCACCACCTGGGGCCCCAGAGTCGGGGCCCCGAGTTCCACGGCCCCAGGCGCGACGGGAAGTCCCACCTGTAACTTATTAGACGGCAGACGGACAGGCCTATATCTCAGGGGTCAAAGGTCGCAGGGGCCCGAAACTCGGCACGGTGTAACGGCGAGGGCCCACGGGTCGGGGCCCGGAGTTCCGCGGCTCCAGGCCCCTCCCTACCCTGTTTTGTACCGTGAAGAAAATGCCTTCACGAGCACATGGTCTCATAGAGGCCTATGTAAGGAACAGAGACGTATGAAAAATAATAAAAAATACTTTTTTGCACCACAGCGACGCGACTCCGCCGTTCGTGGTCGAGGGCCACGCGACGCAACTTTCTGTAAAGTTTGGGGCCCTTCGGGCCCTCGGGTGCCGTACGGGAGCCTTGTCCGTTTGGCGTCAAACGAGTGGCCGGTGGGAGTTTCCTGTTTGGCAGGAAGGTCGCAGGGGCCCGGAACTCGGCACGTCGCACCGCCTGGGGCCCCATAGTCGGGGCCCCGAGTTCCACGGCCCCAGGCGCGACGGGAAGTCCCACCTGTAACTTATTAGACGGCAGACGGACAGGCCTATATCTCAGGGGTCGAAGGTCGCAGGGGCCCGAAACTCGGCACGGCGTAACGGCTAGGGCCCCCGGTTTGGGGCCCAGAGTTCCACGGCTCCTGGCCCTTCCCGAGCCTGTTTGTTATTGGCTAATATTTTACAATTGGAGATGATTACTTAAAAAACTCTAAGTCCAAAACAGCATCCCAGTCATAACTTATTTAAGTGGTCATTTTAGGTTGTCAGTGGGAAATTTATATTATGTCAAAACAGGAAGTGACCAGTCCATTAAATATGCAAAATGGGGTTTATGTGGGCTTCTGTGTTACATACATGAAGCGCACAATAAACCCCTGATTTATCTTTGCTCTATCAAGCTTTATATAGCATGTTTTTCTGCAACACTTTACATCAGCGGTGACAGAATCAAATTTGAATATTGCAAACATTGTGTGTTTTTATGAAACTGCAACACTCATGATACAACAAATAGCAAGTTTAACAAATAAAAATCACAAATATGACCACTTATACTTCAGATCGGTTCAAACGAGGCGGAAAAATGGCTGTTGACGGGGCGCGGCATCGTGGGCCAGGGGTTCGTGCTTTCGCCCCCTGCGCAGGAGACCAGGTTCAAGGCACGGTCTGCTTTCCTGCGCAGGTGTGAGTGTGTGTGTGTGTGAAAAAAAAAAAAACATGAATTCGGGCCCATGAACTTAGCCCTTTTGTTTCATTTAATATTTAGAATTGTTGTAAACAAACGTTTTATTTCAGTCTGAAAGTCCAAAAAACATCCCATCCATAACTTATATTACTTGCACATGCTATCCCAGTCATGGCTTAATTTACTTGAAATAAACATCCCAGTCATGGCTTAAATAGCTGCAAATGTACACGATGTGCAAATAAAAACTCTAAGTCCAAAACAGCATCCCAGTCGTAACTTAAATGCCATCCCAGTCATGGCTTAATTTACTTGAAATAAACATCCCAGTCATGGCTTAAATAATCTGCAAATGTACATGATGTGCAAAAAAACTCTAAGTCCAAAACAGCATCCAAGTCATAGCTTATTCAGCTTAAGTTCCATAAGCTGTCTGTGTACATCCTGACTGTAACTTATTTGACGTGGCCAAACTAGGCTGTTCCTGGTCAAGCAGTTTTTAGCCTAATTACGCATAATTTACATATGCAAATTACCCTATGACATCAGACACGCCTTACTGTACGTATGAACGAAAAAACACCATTGGAATTATGAATTATGACGAGTTAACCCTCTATTTAACACTGTCCAACAACAGCCTATATGGGTCCTTTCGAGTAAGTTACAGTCGGGATGTACATCAACAGCCTATTTCCATGGTGTCAAATAAGTTACAGAGGGATGTACAACAACAGCCTATTTCGGTCGCGTCAATTAGGTTACGGTCGGGATGTCCAATGGCAACTTAATCGACCATGTCGAATAAGTCGCATTTGGGATAAAAAGTCAAAAAATCATCCCGACTGTCACTTAATAGACGCGACCGAAATAGGCTGTTGTTGTACATCCCGACTGTAACTTATTTGACGAGAGCCAAATAGGCTGTTGTTGTACATCCCTATGTAACTTATTTGACGAGACCGACATAAGCTGTTGTTGTACATCCCAAACGTAGCTTATTCAATGGGTCCAATCTAGGCTGTTACTGGACGTGCAGTTTTCAGCCTAATTATGCATAATTTACGTATGCAAATTACCCTATGACGTCAGACACGCCTTCCTGTACGCGTACGACCGAAAAAAACACAATTGCATTTGGGAATTTTGACGAATTAACACTCTTTTTTAACGAGCTGTCCAAGAACAGCCTATTTAGGTCCCGTTAGAATAAGTTACAGCCGGGATGTACAGCAACAACCTATTTCCATGGTGTCAAACAAGTTACAGTCGGGATGTACAACAACAGCCTATTTCGGGCGCGTCAAATAAGTTACAGAGGGATGTACAACGACAACTTAATCGACCATGTCGAATAAGTCGCATTTGGGATAAAAAGTCAAAAAATCATCCCGACTGTCACTTAATAGACGCGACCGAAATAGGCTGTTGTTGTACATCCCGACTGTAACTTAATAGACGCGACCGAAATAGGCTGTTGTTGTACATCCCTATGTAACTTATTTGACGAGACCGACATAAGCTGTTGTTGTACATCCCAAACGTAGCTTATTCAATGGGTCCAATCTAGGCTGTTACTGGACGTGCAGTTTTCAGCCTAATTATGCATAATTTACGTATGCAAATTACCCTATGACGTCAGACACGCCTTCCTGTACGCGTACGACCGAAAAAAACACAATTGCATTTGGGAATTTTGACGAATTAACACTCTTTTTTAACGAGCTGTCCAAGAACAGCCTATTTAGGTCCCGTTAGAATAAGTTACAGCCGGGATGTACAGCAACAACCTATTTCCATGGTGTCAAACAAGTTACAGTCGGGATGTACAACAACAGCCTATTTCGGGCGCGTCAAATAAGTTACAGAGGGATGTACAACGACAACTTAATCGACCATGTCGAATAAGTCGCATTTGGGATAAAAAGTCAAAAAATCATCCCGACTGTCACTTAATAGACGCGACCGAAATAGGCTGTTGTTGTACATCCCGACTGTAACTTAATGCCACTATAGAAATAGGCTGTTAATGTACATCCCAAACATAGCTTATTTGACAGGCCCGATCTAGGCTGTTGCTGGACATTTTTCATTTTTAGCCCATATATACATACATTTAATATATAAAGTACCTCGTTATGTCAATAATGATAAATATAGGTTTTTAAAGCATAACCACACATCTTTAAAGAAAATTAAGTTTATGTTTCTTTATTCCAGAAGAGTTGTGTGTGTGTTTTCAAATTATAGAATAACTACACATCTTTAAAGAAAATTAAGTTTATTGAAAAAACCCACAACTCTTCTGGAATATAGAAACATTTATAGAATAACCACACATCTTTTAAGAAAATTGAGTTTATGTTTCTTTATTCCAGAAGAGTTGTGTGTGTGTTTTCAATTTATAGAATAACTACACATCTTTAAATAAAATTAAGTTTATTGAAAAAACCCACAACTCTTCTGGAATATCGAAACATTTAGAGAATAACCACACATCTTTTAAGAAAATTAAGTTTATTGAAAACACACAAAATTCTTCACACAAACACACGCACATCTATTTAAAAAACACATCTATTTAAAAAACACACCAAACATCAAAAAACAAATTAGTCCTTTTTCGGGGTTTTTGGTGAAGGGCTTTTTTGGCCCTTTGCCATGAGGTCCCTCACGACGGAGGCCCCCTTGGCGAGCCGGGCCATGCCCGTCAAAGTCATCGACTTGGAAAGGATGGTCTTCCGGACCTTCAAGGGAGACAGCTGGGAGAATCTGTTAACGCCGCCCTTTACTGGAGTCAGCATTACCCGGGGGCTGCCCCGTCGGAGGGGGTATTTCTTTTTCCCCGTCTTCTTGGTCTCCGCTATCTCTTCCTGTGAAAGAAAAGATGCATTCAAAATTAGTAAACTGCAAAGGGAAGATCAACAAAGACTTTGTGCGGTTACAGAAAATCAATTTACCTGGCTGGACTCCTCATCTGAGGTGGCGGCGGCGGCGGCGGCCGTGTCGCTCCCCGACGTCTCTTCTGTCCGGGGCCTCTTTCGTGGTTTGGTAGACTTTCTTTTTGGCAGCCTTTTCTTATCGGCCCCGGACTCGGCAGACGCCGGTTTTGCCGGGGAGCGCTCGGCACCCTCCAAGGACCTCTCGAAGAGACACCGGTGTTCCATGGCCTGCTTCGCCGACAGGTTCGTTACATAAAACTTGTCGGCCGTCTTCACGTCATGGCACATAAACATTGAGATTTTCTCACGGTCCTCATTGCCGTGCGTGAACTTGGCCTAGAACGACAGAAAACAACGAATAAGCAATTCGAAGAGGTCCCATTACCCTCTGCCTATTTTCGTCTATTTGTGAGAAAACACTTACGTGGCTGGCGATGGAGGTACGGATATCCGTGAATGTAGGGATCCCCGGCAACTTCATGGACTTCCACGCCTCCTGAAAGTAATTATTAAGATTCTTGCAGGGGTTGGGCGTGGACGTGAAGAAAAAATACTTTGCCGTGGTCCCTCCGGGCAGCTGGTCCTTTACCTCGAGGAACCTCAGGGCCCAGGTGTACTCTTCTTTGTTTAGGACGATCTGGGCTGGGCCGTACACATTGTTTGTCTTGTGGCTTACGATCTGTAAACGCATAAAAACACAAACCGATTCAGAACAGAGTAAATGCACAATTCTGTGAGGCATTAAAAGGTGGCGAACTCACGTTTATCAGGTAGGCCTTTTCGGAGGCCGAGTACTTGGCCCCCATCACCTCTTGTATAGTCATGTTCTGCAGGACCCCGCCACGGTGCCCGAAAAGGCAGGCGAGGTACGCTGAAAACAGCCCGTAGAACCGCCACTGGTTCTTAGGGCTGGGGTCGCTGTCCAGAAGGTCTAAAGAAAACACAGAACACAACATCGCCATTAAAATCTCACTCTCCAGTCGATCGACCCAGCCCTTGAAAATGAGAAAGCGACTCACCCAGAGCATCGGGAATTTGACTTGCCGCCTTTTCCTTGCAGGCCACCAGGGTGCCCTTCAAGATCACTTTTTCCTCTTTGTCGACCTTCACCTGCGTCTGGTGAAGGGCGACGCCTCTCGTCAGTGACTTTCTGATGCCCTTCATCTCCCTGCAAAGGGCGGTGAGGACGTTCCTCGAAAGGCGGCAGGACTGCGGAGGCGCCTCCGCGATGAACTTGATGAACTGTGAAACATTGTCGACGTAATGTTTCACAGTGGTCTCCTTCATTTGAGCGGCTCTCAGCGATGACACCCATCTGTGAAGACAAAGCCCCAGCGAAAAATGGTTACAAACGGAAAGTGACAAAACTACAAGTCCAAAAAACAAACTGGTTACATCAAAATAACACGTGCAATTACTTTGAAATCTACCAGGAGCGTGAAGATATCATTTTGAAGTAAATACAAGTTTGTTACTATGTACTAAATGTGTAATTACATGAAATTAGAAAGCGAAAGTGAAAGTGACATGTTTGCCAACTCATGGCAACCAGCATCCAAATTACAGCATGTTTAAGTTACCAACAGTCACAAAATGAGCAATAATAACGTCCCGACCGTGGCCTCTACAAGTTACGTACCATTGGAATTGTGAATTATGACTAGTTATAACACTCTCTTTAACACTCTTCCCAGCAACAGCCTATATGAGCCCTTTCGAACGAGTTGACATAGGGATGTACAACAACAGCTTATTTCTACAGTGTCAAATAAGTTAGATTCGGCATGTACAACAACGGCCTATTCGACCATTTCAAATAAGTTGCATTTTGAATACAAATAAAAAATATCACCCCGACCGTCACTTATTCAAGCAGAAACAGCTCATTTAAACATAGGAGAAACGCACGACTTACTTGTAAATTCTCGCCGTCTCATTTAAAAAGACGAGGTTGGCAATTTTGTGTTTTCCCTCCGCCATTACAGCCAGGAACTTCTTAATCCTATAGATTTTCCCGTTCACGTTTTCCTGTAGCTTCGCGCTCGGGTCCGGCCCGAGCTGGTAATGCCGGAATTCCTCAAGCAACCCGTCTAGGCAGACACGTAAAAATGACTGTCAGCGTAAAGACGCAGTGAGGACTTTACATGCATTTAAGCTATAAAATTACATTTGTACTCACTCAATGAGGCGACGTGGTCCGGGAATTGAGGGGGACTTTTCTCCTTCGGGGTAGAAGCGGCAGACCTCTCTCTGACCTCGGCCCTGCTGGTCGAGGGCCGAGGCTCGTCCGCCGCGGGTTCCTCCGCCACGGTTTCCTCCTGCGCGGTTTCCTCCTCCGCCCCGCCGCGAGGTTCTTCGCCCTCCTCCTGCCCGAGAGACGACAGCAGCCGCTTGGTGACATGTTTTAAATGTGTCGATCCCTTTGCGGAGGAGCGCCTCTTTAGCAATTTGTAGCGCCGCGTGAGTTCGCGGAGGGACTCGCTGAGGGTGTCGACCTGCTCGTTGAGGTCTTTTACTTTTTCTTTCAGGCCCTCCGCCCTCTTGCGGCACCGCGCATTCCGGCACTCCTCTTCCTCCTCCTCTTCCTCCTCCCTGTCGCTGGGGAAATCGGCGTCGCCCATTTCCCTCTCGCCTTCCTCCAGGTCCAAGCACGACACAAGCGGCACCTCAGGATTGGACGCCCTCAGCTCTGCCAGGAGAGAAATAACTTTCCTCCTCTTTATAAGCCTAACGGCGTCCTCCATCTTGGCGTCCGAAAGCTCGGAATGGGTCTTCAAGTGGCGATCCAACCGAGTGGTGGTGACCTGGCACGCCGGAATCGGGCAGGCGCCCTCTCGGACGTTAATCCTGCCCGATTCCAGGGCCAAGAGGAGTCGCCTCTCCTCCTTGTTTCGGACCTGGTGGAAGACCACCAGGTGCTGGCTCAAACGAGCGTAGAGCCTCAAACAAAGCGGGCAGGATTCCACAGGCATACTTCAAAATAAAGCAATCCAATATAGCAATCCAATAAATCAATCCGATATATCACTGACAAGCAGTAGAAGCATAAACAACGTGTTGGATGAAAATCACAAGCACTCTGAAGCTGTTTCGCTGTGAACCTACAGTTTAACCGAGTACAATTTCAAGTAAGCCACTGTGTAATGTGTGTATGAATTACTCGAAAATGTACAAGGGGCGTGAAGATACAATTTCAAGTAAGCCGTGGTCAAACACACACAGTTACTTCAAAATAACCTGTACAATTACTTGAAAATGTACAAGGGGCGTGAAGATACAATTTCAAGTAAGCCGTGGTCTAACACACACAGTTACTTCAAAATAACCTGTACAATTACTTGAAAATGTACAAGGGGCGTGAAGATACAATTTCAAGTAAGCCGTGGTCTAACACACACAGTTACTTCAAAATAACACGTGCAATTACTTGAAAATGTACAAGGGGCGTGAAGATACAATTTCAAGTAAGTCGTGGTCAAACACACACAGTTACTTCAAAATAACCTGTACAATTACTTGAAAATGTACAAGGGGCGTGAAGATACAATTTCAAGTAAGCCGTGGTCAAACACACACAGTTACTTCAAAATAACCTGTACAATTACTTGAAAATGTACAAGGGGCGTGAAGATACAATTTCAAGTAAGTCGTGGTCAAACACACACAGTTACTTCAAAATAACCTGTACAATTACTTGAAAATGTACAAGGGGCGTGAAGATACAATTTCAAGTAAGCCGTGGTCAAACACACACAGTTACTTCAAAATAACCTGTACAATTACTTGAAAATGTACAAGGGGCGTGAAGATACAATTTCAAGTAAGCCATGGTCTAACACACACAGTTACTTCAAAATAACACGTGCAATTACTTGAAAATGTACTAGGGGAGTGAAGACATCATTTGAAGCAAAATCAACATTTATTACTATGTAGTGAATGTGTAATATATTTGGCAATAAATTCAGCAATTGTTTATTAAATGTCATCACATTCATTCTTTTAAATGAAGCCACAGTCTTTAGAAAAATATATTTAATAATGGAATACAAAAGTGCATGAAAAGTGCAAAGGGTAATACAAAATGTTGGTTATAAACATCTTTAATTTTAAAAGAGCCTTAAACTGACAATGTGAAAGAGCCATTAACATAAAACAAGTTTGTTAAGAGCAAATTTTAAATCTTTACTTAAATGTCAAACAAGTGCAAGTAAAGAGCATTGGATTAAGAACATATGAAAGTAATTGCAAGGTTTTTCTTAAGTTTTAAAGAAACACTAATACAAATTTTTAAAAATGAAATAAAAAAACTTTAAATGCAAGGACTGTAAAAAAGTGACAGTAGCATTGCATTTTTTTTTTTCAAAAAACAGTTAAAATAGTAAAATGTAAAGTGTTTTTTTTACAAAAAATATTATTTACACCACTTTACATTTTTAAGTACTTACAAATTATAACAAAACAAACAAACAAACAATAAATGCCACACAATATATATAAATCACACACTAAAAACCACACTATATATAAATAACACACTAAAAACAATATACATATATATATATATATATATATATATATATATATGTATAGAGCACACAATTAAAAAACACACAACAGATATAAATATATATATATATATAAAAACAAACTATTTACAAAACATGTGCAACATTTTACTGCCACACGAGGTCCTGCAGGTTAATGGTTTCCAGCTCTAGTTGAAATGGGTTTTCTGTAAAACAACATCCATTAACTAATCTTTCCTTTGAAACAATAGAGGCTGATTACTAATGGGTTGAGTACTTAAAACCTTACCTGGCATGGCTTCAGCGTCGTTAACAGGACCATCAAGCCACTGCTGCAGGTCTGCCTCAAAAGGCTCCATTAGTGCTCCTGCTAAACAAACAGTCAGTGAAATGTTTGTTAAAACATTTATTTGCTTTTTTCAAAGTCTTACAAACATTAAACAACTTGAACTTAAAGCAAGCTTGTCAAGGTAAAATTTAACAACAACAACTAGGCTGATGGCTAATGTGCTGGGTTCACAACTCCTTACCTTGCAGGCCCACAGCCCCATCTACAGGGCCATTGTTTAATGGCCCTGGGTCCCCACCAACCATCTCGTCTAAATCTCCTGTTAAACAAAGAGTCAGTGAAATGTTTATATAACCAAACATTTATTTACTGTTATTTTCAAACCAGAGTGAATAAACAACCTACCCAACATTTCCAACAAGCCCTCATGTTCTTCTGGCTGGCCTTGTTGCACATCCTCCACCATGTCAAAGGTGGACACCATTGGGAGCTGAGGGTTTGTTGACCTAAGTTCCCTCAGGTTCCTCACAGTCACTGCCCACTTCAGCTCTTTAATGTGGTCTACCATCTGTTCGTGCTAAAATAAGCAAATGCATTGTAATAAACATGTATTAACATTGTTGTGACATGATAACAAGGTTTTCATCAAGGCAAATTAAAGATAAATTGACTTACAGTTAGGCCCTGGTGCTTTCTTAGGTGCCTCTCTAGCAGATGGTACTGAATACCACAAACAGGGCAGTCCAGGTTCCGGAGGAGGGTTCTCCCACGGCTGTGTTTCACGAGGATCTGCCTCTCCTCATTGTTCCTCACCTGGTGCTGGCTTCTGAGGTGGTGCCTCAGGTGGATGACTGTGGCCGGGCACAGGGGACACTGCAATTCAGCTTCCATCTGAAACAAAGAAATAAAGTTATAACATTCAACAAACAAACAAGCACAAGAATCACAGTAAAAGTATCCATTTCAACTTACCTTGATTAAGCAGATTTCTCTTTTTTTTTCTAAATACGATCGGCTGCTTCACCTTCCAGTGTCTCCTTAAAACGACCGGTGCTTGGCATGGTGGTGACTTTTCGACCTCTCATTAGCATTCGTATGACTGCTTCTCCCAGGTGTGACTTACACCTTGACTCACAGACTCAATCCCAGTCAAAACTTATCTGAGATGATTTACCCATGTCAAGTAGGTTGTGTAAGCCATGTCAGGTGGGTTCTGATTGGGATTCAGTCAGTTCATAACTTATATAACATGATTTAGCCATGTCAAATAGGTTGTGTAAGACATGTTTGAACACCAGCTAAGTCCACACTTTAAGTCCAAGGCTAAATCCCAGACATAACTTATTATGAATGTCTGCCCCGTGTCAAATAAGTTATACAGATCATTGTAAGTAGGTTGTCATTGGGATTCAGTCACCAAGTCCAAGGTTCAATCCCAGATATAACCTTTTTAGTTTCAGCTTAAGTTTTAGTTTCGGTTTGCCATGCGACAGAGCATAGGTTCGAACCCCGGCCAAGTCAACACTTTGAATCCAAGACCAAGTCCCGGACATAACTTATTATGAATGTCCGATCAGTGTCAAATAAGTTATACAGGCCACTGTAAGTAGGTTGCCATTGGGAATCAGTCAGCCAGTCCAAGGTTCTCTCCCAGGCATAACTTATTATGAATGTCTGCCTCATGTCAAATAAGTTACACAGACCACCGTTTGTAGGTTGTGAATGGGATTCAGTTCACCTTAGGAAATCCACACCTGAGCTATGGGTCAGTGGACAGTGCGGGTGGTCTGGCAGCCGAGAGGGTCCAGGTTCGAAGCCCAGCCAAGTCAACTCTTTGAATCCAAGACCAAGTCCCGGACATAACTTATTATGAATGTCCGATCAGTGTCAAATAAGTTATACAGGCCAATGTAAGTAGGTTGCCATTGGGAATCAGTCAGCCAGTCCAAGGTTCTCTCCCAGGCATAACTTATTATGAATGTCTGCCTCATGTCAAATAAGTTACACAGACCACCGTTTGTAGGTTGTGAATGGGATTCAGTTCACCTTAGGAAATCCACACCTGAGCTATGGGTCAGTGGACAGTGCGGGTGGTCTGGCAGCCGAGAGGGTCCAGGTTCGAATCCCAGCCAAGTCAACACCTTGAATCCAAGACCAAGTCCCGGACATAACTTATTATGAATGTCCGATCAGTGTCAAATAAGTTATACAGGCCACTGTAAGTAGGTTGCCATTGGGATTCAGTCAGCCAGTCCAAGGTTCTCTCCCAGGCATAACTTATTATGAATGTCCGATCAGTGTCAAATAAGTTACAGAGACCACCGTTTGTAGGTTGTGAATGGGATTCAGTTAACCATAGGATATCCACACCTGAGCTATGGGTCACTGGACAGTGCGGGTGGTCTGGCAGTCGAGAGGGTCCAGGTTCGAATCCCAGCCAAGTCAACACTTTGAATCCAAGACCAAGTCCCGGACATAACTTATTATGAATGTCCGATCAGTGTCAAATAAGTTATACAGGCCACTGTAAGTAGGTTGCCATTGGGAATCAGTCAGCCAGTCCAAGGTTCTCTCCCAGGCATAACTTATTATGAATGTCTGCCTCATGTCAAATAAGTTACACAGACCACCGTTTGTAGGTTGTGAATGGGATTCAGTTAACCATCAGCAATCCACACCTGAGCTATGGGTCAGTGGACAGTGCCGGTGGTCTGGCAGTCGAAAGGGTCCAGGTTCGAATCCCAGCCAAGTCAACACTTTGAGTCCAAGATCAAGTCCCGGACATAACTTATTATGAATGTCCGCCTCATGTCAAATAAGTTACAGAGACCACCGTTTGTAGGTTGTGAATGGGATTCAGTTAACCATAGGATATCCACACCTGAGCTATGGGTCACTGGACAGTGCGGGTGGTCTGGCAGTCGAGAGGGTCCAGGTTCGAATCCCAGCCAAGTCAACACTTTGAATCCAAGACCAAGTCCCGGACATAACTTATTATGAATGTCCGATCAGTGTCAAATAAGTTATACAGGCCACTGTAAGTAGGTTGCCATTGGGAATCAGTCAGCCAGTCCAAGGTTCTCTCCCAGGCATAACTTATTATGAATGTCTGCCTCATGTCAAATAAGTTACACAGACCACCGTTTGTAGGTTGTGAATGGGATTCAGTTAACCATCAGCAATCCACACCTGAGCTATGGGTCAGTGGACAGTGCCGGTGGTCTGGCAGTCGAAAGGGTCCAGGTTCGAATCCCAGCCAAGTCAACACTTTGAGTCCAAGATCAAGTCCCGGACATAACTTATTATGAATGTCCGCCTCATGTCAAATAAGTTACAGAGACCACCGTTTGTAGGTTGTGAATGGGATTCAGTTAACCATAGGATATCCACACCTGAGCTATGGGTCAGTGGACAGGGCGGGTGGTCTGGCAGTCGAGAGGGTCCAGGTTCGAATCCCAGCCAAGTCAACACTTTGAATCCAAGACCAAGTCCCGGACATAACTTATTATGAATGTCCGCCCAATGTCAAATAAGTTATACAAGACACTGTAAGTAGGTTGCCATTGGGATTCAGTCAGCCAGTCCAAGGTTCTCTCCCAGGCATAACTTATTATGAATGTCTGCCTAATGTCAAATAAGTTACACAGACCACCGTTTGTAGGTTGTGAATGGGATTCAGTTAACCATAGGATATCCACACCTGAGCTATGGGTCAGTGGACAGTGCCGGTGGTCTGGCAGTCGAAAGGGTCCAGGTTCGAATCCCAGCCAAGTCAACACTTTGAGTCCAAGATCAAGTCCCGGACATAACTTATTATGAATGTCCGCCCAGTGTCAAATAAGTTATACAGGCCACTGTAAGTAGGTTGCCATTGGGATTCAGTCAGCAAGTCCAGGTCCAGGCATGACTTAGTATGTATGCAACAAGTAAGTTACAGTCGGGATGTACAACAACAGCCTAGTTTGGTCTCGTCAAATAAGTTGCAGTTTGGACATGGGCAAGAGATGCACCTCCATGATCAAGGTCGCTCGACCCACCCAGCCCTTCCGACCAGGGGGACCCATGGCTGGATACGACCGTGTCCAACAACAGCCTAGTTTGGACCCATCAACTAAGTTACAGTCGGGATGTACAACAACAGCCTAGTTTGGTCTCGTCAAATAAGTTGCAGTTTGGACATGGGCAAGAGATGCACCTCCATGATCAAGGTCGCTCGACCCACCCAGCCCTTCCGACCAGGGGGACCCATGGCTGGATACGACCGTGTCCAACAACAGCCTAGTTTGGACCCATCAACTAAGTTACAGTCGGGATGTACAACAACAGCCTAGTTTGGTCTCGTCAAATAAGTTGCAGTTTGGACATGGGCAAGAGATGCACCTCCATGATCAAGGTCGCTCGACCCACCCAGCCCTTCCGACCAGGGAGACCCATGGCTGGATACGACCGTGTCCAACAACAGCCTAGTTTGTAGACGTCGATTAAGTTACATTCGGGATGTACAATGACAACCTATTCAACCATATGTCAAATAGGGTACATTTGGGATACAAATTCAAAAGATCATCCCGACTGTCACTTATTTGAAGAGACTGAAATAGGCTGTTATTGTACATCCCGAATGTAGCTTATTTTGACCTGTAAAATAAGTTACGACCGGACAAGATCGGGTGAAAAACTCTAAGTCCAAAACAGCATCCCAGTCATAGCTTATTCAGCTTAAGTTCCATAAGCTGTCATTGTACATCCCGGCTGTAACTTATTTGACAGGACCCAAATAGGCTGTTGCTGGACAAGCCGTTTTTAGCCTAATTATGCATAATTAAAATATGCAAATTACCCTATGACGTTAGACACGCCCCCCTGTAGGCGTGGTAACGAAAAAACGCCATTTGAATTATGAATTATGACGAGTTAACACTCTAATTAACACTGTCCAGCAACAGCCTATTTGGGCCCTTTCGAATAAGTTACAGTCGGGATGTACATCAACAGCCTATTTATATGGTGTCAAATGAGTTACAGTCGGGATGTACAACAACAGCCTATTTCGGTCGCGTCAAATAGGTTACGGTCGGGATGTCCAATGACAACTTAATCAACCATGTCAAATAAGTTGCATTTGGGATACAAATTCAAAAAATCATCCCGACTGTAACTTATTTGACGAGACTGAAATAGGCTGTTATTGTACATCCCGAATGTAGCTTATTTTGACCTGTAAAAGAAGTTACGACCGGACAAGATCGGGTGAAAAACTCTAAGTCCAAAACAGCATCCCAGTCATAGCTTTTTCAGCTTAAGTTCCATAAGCTGTCATTGTACATCCCGACTGTAACTTATTTGACAGGGCCCAAATAGGCTGTTCCTGGACAAGCCGTTTTTGGCCTAATTATGCATAATTAAAATATGCAAATTACCCTATGACGTCAGACACGCCCCCCCGTAGGCGTGGGAACGAAAAAACGCCGTTGGACTTAGGAATTTTGACGAGTTAACCCTCTATTTAACGCTGTCCAGCAACAGCCTATTTGGGCCCTTTCGAATAAGTTACAGCCGGGATGTACAACGGCAGCCTATTTTGGTAGCGTCTAATAGGTTACGGCCGGGATGTCCAACGACAACCTAATCGACCATGTCAAATAAGTTGCATTTGGGATACAAATCCCGGTCGTAACTTAAATAGCTTGTGAGTTTTTGCGTCAAATAGGTTGTGGTCGGGATGTCCGATGGCAACCTATTCGGCCGTGTCAGATAAGTTACATTCGGAATATACGTGTTAGACATCATCCCGACCATAACTTATTCGAAGTTGTCGAATAGGCGGTCGCTGTACATCCCGGCCGCAACCTATTTTGACCCTTGAAATAAGTTACGACCGGACGAGATCGGATGAAAAACACCAAGTCCAAAACGGCATCCCGGTCGTGGCCTAAATTGACCCGTGAAATAAGTTGCGACCGGCATCCCGGTCGTGGCCTAAACTGCCAGTCAAATGAGTTACGGTCGGGATGACCGCTGGCAACCTAATCGACCGTGTGAAATAAGTTACGTTTGGGATAGAAATTGAAAAATGGATCCCGACCGTAACCTATTTGACGCGACTAAACTAGGCTGTCGTTGTACATCCCGGTCGCAACCTATTTTGACCCTTAGAATAAGTTACGACCGGACAAAGGTTGTTGTTGTACCTCCCGGCCATAGCCTATTTTGACGAGGCGGAATAAGTTGCGACCGGACGAGATCGGTCGAAAACTCCAAGTCCAAAACGGCATCCCGTTCATAACTTATTTACCCGGTCAAAATAAGCTACGGCCGGACACGTCTCTGGCGGTCAGGGGGACGAAAGGCCGTCGTTTGGGTGGCGGACGGGAGCTAAGCGGTCAGGGGGACGGATAGGCCTTCCGCGGGAGAGCGTAGGCGGTCAGGGGGACGAATAGGCCTTCCGCGGGAGGCCCCAGGCGGACAGGGGGATGACCTCTGGGTCGTTTAAGCTGCTTCCGGGTCGTAGTCGGTCAGGGGGATGTTTAGGCCTTCCGCGGGATGCCCGTAAGCGACCCGCGGGAGTTTTAGGCCTTCCGCGGGAGGGAAGGCGACGGTAGGTGGCGAACGGGACGCAAAGCCGTCGGATAAGTTGCGGGCGGGCCCTTGCGAAAGCGCACCAAGGGGGAGGATAGGCGCTCGGCGGACGTCCCGGCCGTCACCTAAACTGATCGGTCGCCTAGGCCGCTGCCGGGAGGCGGAGCGCCCCCCTGTGGCGACCGCAGGCCACTGCGGCCGCCCCTTGCCAAAAGCGCACCAAGGGGGACGATAGGCGTTCGGTGGGATGACACCCACCACCTAATCGACGACGTCGACTAAGCTGAGGCCGGGAGTGGTGGCGCCACCCCATGGCCGAGGCCCGAACTGCCCCTGACTCGACGTTCCGCAAGCCGTTTTTGAAAAATCCCCAGGACCCCCCCTTGGGGTCTCGAGCCCCAAAAAACCCTCCGCGTCGTGCCAGGGGTGGGGTACGACCCCCCTGAGGCGTTTTTGGGGCGGGGAAAAATCATCTAGGGGGCGGCGCGCAACGTCCAAGACAAGCCTACCGTTCGCAGTCAGTTAAGCGGCTCAGACACCCCTGTGCGATTTCGCTTCCCTAGGGCGAGGAAGGTCAAAGCTCCACACTCTGACCTTCCTGAACGACATGGAAAGGATCCGGGGGTGAGTATGGTTTGCACATTCCGTTCACGTGACGGGTCTCCCGTGCGTTCTCTTTTCTGACTGTCTGTCTGTCTGTCCGTCTGTCCGCAGGTGGGTGCACAGCCTTAGGAAAAAAGTCATCGTCGACACCACGATAAACCACTACTTAAAAAACGTGGCGCAATTCATAGACTACGTGGTTGACACCCCTCCTGTGACCTGTCGGCTTTCGAAAAAGGTGCTGGTGGGAGTCCGTCGGGAGGTCCGGTCTCTAATTCGAGGGTTGAAGCGGCAGGTCACAGTCCACCAAATGGCGGTGAAGAGGTCGAAGGACGGGCGGCTAATTTCTAAGCAAACCCTGTTCCGGTGCAGGGCATTAGCCAAGGCCGCGATCCCGAGGATTTTCGGTAAGTAACTTAACCTAGACGAACCGTCTTGTGCTTTTGAACATCACCTGAGCATTGCTTTTCTTGTGTGTTTCCACAGACCAGCTGGAGAGAGACTTCTCTCAGAAGACTCAGTTTCTTCTTTACGGATATCTAACCGCCTATCTTGGGTCCATTTATGGTCACAGATGCGGCGTGTACCAGAATTTAACGATAAAAGAGGTGGAGGAAGCCGTCCATTCTGGGGAGGTGTTCCTGATTAACGTGAGTGCTCTGTCCTATAATGTCTCTCTCTCACTCTCTCTCTCTTTATCCGTGTCCTAGAGACTGCTTCATCACATTCTGATTTCTCTGCATCTCCTTCAGGTGAACACGCACAAAACCAACCAGGCCTTTGGACCGGCACAGCTGGCGCTGGTGAAAGAAGAGTATGGGTGGTTTAAGAGGCTGCTGAGCATCAAAGACAAACTGGTGGGCGGGACTGAGGCAGTCTTCTTTTTCTACACCTCCAAAAAGAACCCGTGCAAGAATCTCAACAATTACCTCCAGATGGCGTGGAAGGAGATGGGGCTGACGGGAACCCCCACTTTCACGGACCTCAGGAGCGCCATTGCCACGCACGTAAGTGGAGCGGTCTAGGGAGCTCAATTGGGTCTGATCAGTTTGACGTGTTTCACATCCGTCTTTTCTTTTTTACAGGCAAGGAACTCCCACGGGGCGGACGCGCGGCTGAAAATCTCCAAGTTCATGTGCCACAACACATCAACGGCAGACAAATTCTACGCGGTTAACCTAAACTGCTCTCAGGCTATGGATCACCGCCGCCTTTTCGAGGCGGCATTGGAGGGACCAGACATCTCCCCAGACAAGGTGGTCAGCAAGAAGAGAAAGGCGGCGGACAAAGCTCCTTGTTCTTCCAAGCACAAACGCAGCTCTCCCTGCCGCTCCTCGAGTCCTGGGAGCACCACTACGGACGAGGAGGAGCCTGTTTACCAGGAGTCCGGCGTGTCGTGCCTAGACGAGGACGAGGTGAGTTTCGATCATGTCATGTTCCTATGGCGTTTCATCTCTCTGGCATCGCAAAACATTCTAACTTTTCATTTCTTTACTTTTTCACAGGACTTGGAGGAACCCCAGGACTTGGAGGAACCCCGGCCCACACCAAGGAGAATGCTGCCGAAGAACAAGAGGCCCATGGTGATCCTCACACCGCTAAAGTTCCCTCGCCGGGCCATCCTGACCTCCCCGGTCGGCAGCACCGGGAGCAGCCGCCGTTCGCCCCACACCAAATCGTCCAGCAGCATCAAGGGTCCGTCTTACAGGCGTCGCATAATAAAAACTTTCACACCGCTGGGCGTCGCCAAAGCCACGAAGGCTAAGGCAAAGGTCCAAAAGGCCTTAAAGACTCGAGCCCAAAAAAAAGCCAAGTAACGGTGGTTATTGTTGTGTTTTGAAATTTGTTCAGACATGTTCAGACAGGAACAGTTGTGTTTTTAAAATGTTCAATTGTTCCCGATGTTGCCTAAATGTTCAATGTTCTTGTTTTCTGTTTTTAAACTCTTCAGATGTTCAACTGATGTTGCCTAAATGGTCGATGTTCTCATGTTGTGTTTTTAAATTGTTCAGATGTTCAATTGTTCTATGATGTTTCGTGTTCTTTTTTCATTTGATTCACTTGTAAATAGTTTAATTTGAATCCACTTTATTCTTTTAAATTGCTGTTTGGTAACTTTTGGTTTTAATAAATGATGGCCCGTTCATTTGAACATTCCTCTCATGTGTGATTCCTATCTTTAGATAATTGACCTGGGTTAAAAACTTAAAAACTTCAACTCATCTTTAACTTAATAATTAATTTTCAATGCCAATTCATATTTATTAACATGGTAAATTGTAGAACAATAAACACTATGCCAAAGATAAAGCATTATTCACACTGTGACCTTTAACCTCTATGATCTAAATGGATAAAAGCATCATTAATGTGTGTCATATGTGCTTAATGTGCATGCAGGGCCTGTGTTCACACTGTGTGTCATATGTGCTTAATGTGCATGCAGGGCCTGTGTTGACACTGTGTGTCATATGTGCTTAATGTGCAGACAGGGCCTGTGTTCACACTGTGTGTCATATGTGCTTAATGTGCAGACAGGGCCTGTGTTCACACTGTGTGTCATATGTGGTTAATGTGCAGACAGGGCCTATGAGCACACTGTGACCTTTAACCTCTATGACCTAAAGGGTTTAAAGCATTGTTAAAGTGTGTCATATGTGCACAATGTGCATGCAGGGCCTGTGTTGACACTGTGTGTCATATGTGGTTAATGTGCAGACAGGGCTTGTGAGCACACTGTGACCTTTAACAATGCTTTAAACCCTTTAGGTCATAGAGGTTAAAGTGTGTCATATGTGCACAATGTGCATGCAGGGCCTGTGTTCACACTGTGTGTCATATGTGGTTAATGTGCATGCAGGGCCTGTGTTCACACTGTGTGTCATATGTGCTTAATGTGCATGCAGGGCCTGTGTTGACACTGTGTGTCATATGTGCTTAATGTGCAGACAGGGCCTGTGTTCACACTGTGTGTCATATGTGCTTAATGTGCAGACAGGGCCTGTGTTCACACTGTGTGTCATATGTGCTTAATGTGCAGACAGGGCCTGTGTTCACACTGTGTGTCATATGTGGTTAATGTGCATGCAGGGCCTGTGTTCACACTGTGTGTCATATGTGCTTAATGTGCATGCAGGGCCTGTGTTGACACTGTGTGTCATATGTGCTTAATGTGCAGACAGGGCCTGTGTTCACACTGTGTGTCATATGTGCTTAATGTGCAGACAGGGCCTGTGTTCACACTGTGTGTCATATGTGCTTAATGTGCATGCAGGGCCTGTGTTCACACTGTGTGTCATATGTGGTTAATGTGCATACAAAGCCTGTGTACACAATCTTTGTCATATGTGCATTATAATACTTTTCTAATGTCTTATGTCTAATCATAAAGTACATTACATATATAAACCATATATAAAAATGCATGGTTTTCTGATGCACTAGAGTCCGGAAAGAGTTAAAAGTTTCTCTGAGCAAGATGTTTGTAAATATACTCCCTCAGGCAGACATAACAGACTTGTGTAGAAGCAAATGGTCATTTGAATGCTGCAGTCATGCCACATGTAAGTCTCTTTTAAATCTCTTTCAAATGTAATGTTCTTAGATTATTAATAGTTTGATTTTGCACTAATTATAGTCTTTTTACATTATGTAATGTGGCACATGTAAAAGACACAAGCACATAGTTAATTGTGGATGGCACATGTACATGCATTCACATTTAACACTCTCAGATGTTAATGCATGTGTGTTTGCAGTCTTACTTTTGTATTTTACAGCATCGTTGGCAGGCCTGAATCCATGTTAACTGACTTTGACCTTTGACCTTTGACCTTTGCATTGTACCTATGTGCTTGTGTGTTTTGCAGGTTCTGGTTTTTTTCCATGATTTAATTCACATTTAACACTCTCAGATGTTAAAGCATGTGTGTTTGCAGTCTCACTTTTGTCTTTTACGTCATCTGTGGTAGGCCTTGCATCCATGTGAGCTGACTTTGACCTCTGGCCTTTGCATTGTACCAATGTGCTTGTGTCTTTTGCATGTGCCATCCACATTTAACACTCTCAGATGTTAATGCATGTGTGTTTGCAGTCTTACTTTTGTATTATACAGCATCGTTGGCAGGCCTGAATCCATGTTAACTGACTTTGACCTTTGACCTTTGCATTGTACCTATGTGCTTGTGTCTTTTGCATGTGCCATCCACATTTAACACTCTCAGATGTGGATTTGCAGTCTCACACTTGTTTTTTACATCGTCTGTGGTAGGCCCCGCATCCAGGTGAGCTGACTTTGACCTCTGACCTTTGCATTGTAAGTATATAATTGTGTCTTTTGCATGTGCCATTCAAATTTAACACTCTCAGATGTTAAAGCCTGTGGGTTTGTAGTCTCACGCTTGTCTTTTACGTCGTCTGTGGTAGGCCCCGCATCCAGGTGAGCTTACTTTGACCTCTGGCCTTTGCATTGTACCTATGTGCTTGTGTGTTTTGCAGGTTTTATTCACATTTAACACTTTCAGATGTTAATGCATGTGGGTTTGCAGTCTCACCTTTGTATTTTACAGCATCAGTGGCAGGCCTGCATCCATATGAGCTGACTTTGACCTCTGGCCTTTGCATTGTAACTATGTGCTTGTGAGCTGAATTTCACCTTTTAGCTGTGCATTTTTAAGGCAGACGCATCTACACTGTCCTTGTACTGCTTTTACATGCTCAATTGACAATGTCAAGTGATTTCCTTTCTCTTTTGTTTTCTTTACCAGACACCTAAATCTGAGTGCCCTTTGTGCCACAAGCACATAGTAAATTTCAAGCAGCACCTGCAGGTGACACATTATATTAAAAACCTGGAGGAGCGCCAGTTGTGGCAAAAGTTGGCAAGGGGCAGGGTTGTCCTTGGTGGACAAACCTGCCCCTTGTGCAACCACTTTTATAAGTGTTTCGAAGCCCATCTAATGAAACGCCACGAAGATGTGTCCGTAAGTAATTTGTGTTAGACATTTACTTGTTTCATTGAGCACAAAGAATTATTTTTTTCTTTTTCAGAGCGATGAGAAGAACAAAATCATCAAGCAGAAGAAGTGGGAGGTCACCATGAGGGCCTTGGCGGAGCTGGCATCCAGCAAACCTGCCATCCCCATGGTGACCTTGGTGGAGCTGCAGGAAAGTGGAAGTAGGTCCTAGTTTTTTACTGATGTCTTAATGCTGCTCCACAACTCTCCTATCACATGCAATTAAACTGTTCTGTTTCTCTCTTGCTTTTCCAGTTGAGCGAAATGATGCCTCCGCTGCCTCCGCTGCCTCCGCTGCCTCCACCACTCCATCTCCCCCTCCATGTGAAATCCCTGCCACGCCTAATGTCACCTCCCCACCTGCCACCTTTTCCCTCAGCCCCGCAGTCACCTCCCCACCTGCCACCTTTTCCCTCAGCCCCACAATCACCTCCCCACCTGCCAACTTTTCCCTCAGCCCCACAGTCACCTCCCCACCTGCCACCTTTTCCCTCAGCCCCACTGTCACCTCCCCCCCTGCCACCTCAACTAGCCCTGATTTCCCCATGTCTTTCTCCCCCTTCCCTGAATTCCTTCCCACCTTCTCGCCTCCTCCTCCAACCCCCCCCTTAACCCAGCCTCTATCAACTTGTCACCATGTGACTATTATATGGAAAGAACCCCCTCCCCTATAACAAGGGAGGAGGCTGAACTAATCGAGGAGCTGTTGGGTAAGTCTTACGTGACAAGTGTAATCTTAGTGAGGGTACAAGGTTCCAAAAATTAAACCATTGCTTTGTTTTATTGAAGGAATCCCTTGTGATGTGGGGAAGATTGAGGAGCAACCACGTAGGTGTTCAATTGTGGACTCTTGGTTATGCAACTGAATTCTTCATGCAGCATAAACACAATTTTCTTCTTCCTTTCAGAACAAGACATGGCGACAGAAATAGAGAAAACTTTAGGTTTTAGTTTTTTAGCAGATCTCGAATTTTAATTTAATTTTTTTTTTATCTGTGTTTTTTGATTGTAAATAGTTTTTAATATTGTTATGTTCTTATTTTTATGTTCTTGTTTTATTAATTATTCATTCTTGTTTTAGTGTTAATCTTAATTAAATTTTGTAAATAGTTTTTATATTGTAATAATTTTTATAATCAAATTAAATAAAATGAAATTTTATCAAATTGAATTTTTTTTAAACAAATAAATAAATAAGAGAGTTATTTTTGAAAGCCTTATCACTTAAATGATAGTTCTATGAATGAGACAAGTAATCTGCATATATATAATCTACACACTTTGTAAGCTTTACAGAGACATGCCAAACATGCCTGCTGCATAAAAGTTGAATGAAAGATAATAGTTTTAACATGAGGTTCAAAGTTGAAAACAGTAAAAGTGCTCCCAGATGGTCACCATGCCAGAATCTTAATAGAGCAGTTCACTTAAAAGATGGGGCCCATTGACTTTACCATATTATTTTATTACAATGAAAACAGATAGGCATCATATCAAACTGAAGCTCATTATGTACAATTTCCAAAGATTTAATCACATTAACTTTGTTGTAACTCATGTGAAACTAAGAGAAACAATTAAAATAGTTTTAAACCATACTTTAATCTACACACTTTGTAAGCTTTACATAAAGATGCCAAACATGCCTTCTGCATAAAAATTGAAGCAAAGAAAGTAGTTTTAACTGGAGTTTCAAGGCATCATATCAAACTGAATCTCGTTATTTCCAATTTCCAAAGATTTTATCACTAAAATATTTTAAACCATACTTTAATCTACACACTTTGTAAGCTTTACATAAACATGCCAAACATGCCTGCTGTATAAAAATTAAAGGAAAGAAAATAGTTAAAACAGGAGTTGAAAACAGGAAAAGTCACCTCTCTGCACCTTATCATATAGTGCATTTTTAATCTTATTTCTTTAAAATCTAAAGCTTTTTTATGTGTTTCCTATCAAAATGAAGCTCTTGATCTTCAGTTAACAAATATTTGGTCACATTGCCTTAAAAGTTATGAATTAAAAACTTACAGAAACTGAAACAAAAAATGGTACAAACTATTGTATGAACTGATGACTCAGCATGCCCCTCTTAGGTGATAATGGGCCCTAAAATCTGGGTTGAGTCACCCATGATATCACAAAAAAATGGTACAAAAATTTTTCTACGTTTTTATAACTTTATAAAGGATTACATTTAACTAAATGTGAACAAATATTTGTAAACTGAAGACCAAGAGCTTCATTTTGATAGGAAACACATAAAAAAGCTTTAGATTTTAAAGAAAAAAGATTAAAAATGCACTCCTCCTCATTTGATAAGGTGAAATCTCAAGCTTTTTTAATGTGTTTCCTATCAAAATGAAGCTCTTGATCTTCAGTTTACAAATATTTGTTCACATTTTCTTACATTTAAGTTATAGAAACTGACAAAAAAATGGTACAAACAACTTTTATGATATGATGGGTCACCCATGATTTTAGGGCCATTAGCACATAAGAGGGGCATTCTGAGTCATCAGTTTCAGTGCAATTCTCACCTTGCAGGGGCCTGTGTAATGCTGCAACCTCATTGGCTAGTTTGAATCCAGAAACAGGGTTAAAGAGAGACCATTTGGTCAGTTCATATTATCCTTGTTTACCTGGTTTGTTTTAAACCTCACATTTTGCTCCCAGACAACGAATTTGACTTGGACTTCATTTGACTTCATCTGATACTCTTGAAAAATGGCTGAACAAGCTCAGAAGAAGAGGTGAGACTTGTGTTTGTGTTAACTTTGGCTCAAACTATGAAAGACCTCATAGTCTAAACCCTTTATCTAAACCATTTAGAGAGTATAAACATAACTATTTCAAAGTGCCTTTTAAGTGCCCTAACCATGGTTTTATTGTGTTAAAAGCATAGTAACCATGTTTTTTTGGTGTATTGATTACAAATTAACAAAACCATGGTTTTACTACACTAACCATGGTTTAACTAAAGTTTCTGAAAAACTATTCATAATTTTCGTAAGGGTGAGCTTTATTTTGATTAAAAGAAAAAAAAACAAGTTTTTTATGTTTTTTGTTAACTCAGTAAAAATCTAATGTTAAAAATGTAAAAAGACAGAAAATAATCTATATCATGTATTTTTTTCTTGAAGGTCTGTTGATCGCAACGTTGTGCACTGCTTGCAGTGCCACAAACCCCACGACCATCTCTCTGTTCATCTGGCCAGGGTGTGCATGAAGAACTGCACACCTGAGGAAAGAGCAGCTGAAGTTCAGAGAGCCAAAGCTTCAAGCAGAGAGTGGGTCTGCAACAACAGGAGCTGGGACTTCAACCAGCTCTGTGTGCTCCTGCCTGACAGACGCTCTCGGGTCACCATGGTCAAGGAGCTTCTTAGACGTGGTTTTTTCATCACGAACCAGCCCCGGGACTCTGAGTCTGAGGGTGACCTGGAAGAAGAAGCTGCTGTTGCTGGTCCGTCTGATCTTCCTCAAACGTAAGGGCAATACTTAAATGCTTTAGCTGAAATGCTTTAATTTAAATGCTTTTCTAACTTAGCATTTTTTCAATAACTTTAATTGTCTTGTCTGCTATGCTCCAAACAGCCGGGTCGTTAAAAGGTGGGCTCCTGCCATAACAGACTGCCAGAAGATTTTGCGAGTGGCAAAGTCAGACGTGCTCAGGATCCAGAGGGACGTCCAGGTGGGCAGAGAGCTCTCCAGCACCCACAAGACGCTGTACCGTTACTACTGCGAGGCGCTGTTGGTGTTTGTCCACATGCAGCGTCCACGAGCTGTGGAAGCCTTGACTGTAAGTTCATACATTTTAACTGGTTTACCCTTTAAGCTGTAATAATGGCACACTTATGCATGTGTAAATAACACCTTTTCAATATTTTCCAGGATTCAGAGTGGGTGAACAGGACCGAGCTGGGTGACAGGGTTGTGATTGGCGTACAAAGGGGCACAACCTCAAGTATGCAGATCGCTCTGACCCAAGAAGAGCAAGCTGTAAGTTTTACAACGATCGAACTGTTGATGGCTTATCACCATTGTTTTACATTTAATAACTCATGGTCTTTTTTGTAGTGCTTGGAGCTGTACTTCACCACCATCAGGCCTGAGAGCGTTCAGTCTGAAAAGCTTTGCAAGACCTTCTTTGTCTCGTCGTCCGGCATGGATGTTCACAGTGTCTCACGGGACATGAATCGGTTCCATAAATTGTAAGTGCCCAACACAGGTCCATGTGCATGTGTGTGATACACTTAAGTGCTTCTTACCTCATAACAGTCACATCACAATTAACATTTACTTTTTTTCCCCTGCAGGTACAAGCTGGCTCCTTTCTCTTCCCAGTGTGTGCGAGGGGCTGTTGAGGCGGCTGCAGAAAAGCTCCCGGTGCAACAACAGGGAGCATTGCAGCATTACCTGGGCCTCAGCGCTGGTGCATTTCAGCCTCAGGATGTCGTCGACGCAGCTCTGCTGCTTGAGTCATTGTCCAGGTATGTCTCTTTATTCAACCAGGGCATAACTCATTACATTTTGCACATGAAATTTAGCAAGATGTCATTCACTTTTTTTTGTATATTATAAACCTTGTATTCCTTACATTTACAGGACTTCCGTGGATGAGACATCTTTGACCGCCAGCGGTACAGCACAGAAGGACTTTATTGAGTTTGTGGCCAGATTTCCTGTTTCCATCGAGGGTCAGCCACCATCCAAGAAGAAGCGGGTCGAATCTGGTTTTCCAGATGACCGCGTTTTTTATGACAAGTGGAGGATCACCCAGTATGCCCAGAGACAGGAATATCTGCTGTGTAAGTCTCCGAATCCATCATTAGAGCATTGTCACTAATTAACTCAAAACTATGCCATTAATTTACAGTTACAAGTGACTCGCAAGAGTAACATGTTTTAATTCTGTCTTTCAGCACATTTCACAGTCCGCAAGCCTTCGGCTGCAAAGGTGGCACGGCTTATCACGCAGGAGGGCTGGGAGGTCAACTGTCCTAAGCCAGAGGACATCGAACGGCTGTGGGTGCCACCTTCGAAGGTAGCAGTTGAAGATGACAAGTTCATCCTCAGCTGTGTTTCTCAGCAGACCTGGTCAGGCCTGGCCATCAAAGACTTCGGTGCCAAGCAAGGTTTAGGTACGGAAACCTTTCATTTGTGCAGGACATAATGTAAAATTTCATTTTAGCAGCCATGAACTTCATCAAGACCTGAATTTAAATTATGAACTGTTTGTCTACATGTAGTGTTTATTCATTAACTCAATAAATAAAACTCTTTTTTATAGGAGTCTTGCGACCCGGCAGTTCTCCATGCACGACATTGTCTGTGACTACCATGGCAGGGTCATCTCAGGTGCTGAAGGGAGGGCCAAGATGGAAGGACTGAATGACCAAGCCGGGTACCTGTTTTTCTTCAAGGCTGCCCAGACCTTCCCCTGTGAGTGCCACCCTGCTACAGACACTGTGGGCAGGCGGATTAATCACTCTATGAGGGCGCCTAACCTGAAGCCCTTTCACTGCAGGCTGCGTGTGAATGGAGAGGAAAAGGTATTTTAATCTAATTTATGGCTATGTTCTAAGTGCATGTATGGTGTTGAGTGTATCTTGAAGCTGCCATCACACTAATTTCCTGCAAATTATTAATAAAATATATATATTTCTATATTTCTAAGGACACCATTCTCTTCAGGGCACTGCAGGACATCAGTGTGGGCACAGAGTTGTGTTTCAACTACGGAGTGAAACGGAAGTCCTTCCGTGGAGAGGGCCTGGACCTGGACTGGCTGGATGATTAGGCTTGGTCTTGGTCTTTCAGAGACATGTGTCGTGCACTTCCTCGCCAACACCTGTGCTTAATTTCTTGTACTTCTGTTTATAATTTTTTGGTGTATTTTTGTTTTGCACTTTAAAGAACACAACTGTATTTTATGAAAAGTGTATAAAATGTATTAAAGGAATTCACAAGCTTAAAACTCTCACTTTTTTAATTACTTTAATGTTTAACTTGCTCAGAAGTATTAATAGCCTTAAACCATTCTGTGTGTTTCTTGTATGGTTTGTGTATTTCTGATGCCCACTCTAATAAATCGAATACTTTTTTACTGAAACACAGTTGTTATAAAGTTTAACTAGCAGCAGCTTTAGCAGGGACACTAAAATAGCATAGCAATGGTCTCTCCCTTTGTGTGTGTATATTGGCTATGTTGCCATAGGGGCATAAATGGCAGATGGGCAGTTTAATGGGCTAATGGGCAGAATAGTGGGCTAATGGGCAATGCATAAATTGGCAGTGGGCAAAATAAACTGGCAAAATAAACTGACAGTGGGCAACATAACTTGGGGCCCCAAGGGGGCCAAGCCCAGAGGCCAAAAGTTGTTTTCCTCAATGACATACAAAGCAATTGGGCACCTGGTGGGCCTGCAACACTTTGGCACTTGGCCCTCTGGGTCATTTGGCCCCCAGGGGCCCTCAGAGCCATAAATGGCAGATGGGCAGTTTAATGGGCTAATGGGCAGAAAAGTGGGCAAATGGTCAATGCATAAGTTGGCAGTGGGCAAAATAAACTGTCAGTGGGCAACATAACTTGGGGCCCCAAGGGGGCCAAGCCCAGGGGCCAAGAGATGTTTTCCTCAATGACAGACAAAGTAATTGGGGCACCCAGTGGGCCTGGAGTACTGTGGCACTTGGGGCCCCCAGAGCCTGGGGCCCTCCTTGTCATTTGGCCCCCAGGGGCCCTCAGAGCCATAAATGGCAGATGGGCAGTTTAATGGGCTAATGGGCAGAATAGTGGGCTAATGGGCAATGCATAAATTGGCAGTGGGCAAAATAAACTGACCGTGGGCAACATAACTTGGGGCCCCAAGGGGGCCAAGCCCAGGGGCCAAGAGATGTTTTCCTCAATGACAGACAAAGTAATTGGGGCACCCAGTGGGCCTGGAGTACTTTGGCACTTGGGGCCCCCAGAGCCTGGGGCCCTTCTTGTCATTTGGCCCCCAGGGGCCATCAGAGCCATAAATGACAGATGGGCAGTTTAATGTGCTAATGGGCAAAATAGTGGGCAAATGGTCAATGCATAAGTTGGCTGTGGGTGAAATAAACTGTCAGTGGGCAACATAACTTGGGGCCACCAGGGGCCCTCAGAGCCATAAATGGCAGATGGGCAGTTTAATGGGCTAATGGGCAAAATAGTGGGCAAATGGTCAATGCATAAATTGGAAGTGGGTGAAATAAACTGTCAGTGGGCAACATTACTTGGGGCCCCAAGGGGGCCAAGCCCAGAGGCCAAAAGTTTTTTTCCTCAATGGCAGACAATACTTTGGCACTTGGGGCCTCCAGAGCCTGGGGCCCTCTGGGTCATTTGGCCCCCAGGGGCCCATAGAGGCATAAATGGCAGATGGGCAGTTTAATGTGCTAATGGGCAAAATAGTGGGGAAATGGTCAATGCATAAGTTGGCTGTGGGTGAAATAAACTGTCAGTGGGCAACATAACTTGGGGCCCCCAGGGGCCCTCAGAGCCATAAATGGCAGACGGGCAGTTTAATGGGCTAATGGGCAAAATAGTGGGCAAATGGTCAATGCATAAATTGGAAATGGGTGAAATAAACTCAGTGGGCAACATTACTTGGGGCCCCAAGGGGGCCAAGCCCAGAGGCCAAAAGTTGTTTTCCTCAATGGCAGACAAAGTAAATGGGCACATAGTAGGCCTGGAATCATTTGGCACTTGGGGCCCCCAGAGCTTGGGGCCCTCTGGGTCATTTGGCCTCCAGGGGCCCTCAAGAGCCATAAATGGCAGATGGGCAGTTTAATGGGCTAATGGGCAGAATAGTGGGCAAATGGTCAATGCATAAATTGGCAGTGGGCAAAATAAACTGACAGTGGGCAACATAACTTGGGGCCCCAAGGGGGCCAAGCCCAGGGGCCAAAAGTTGTGTTCCTCAATGACAGACAAAGTAATTGGGGCACCCAGTGGGCTTGGAGTAATTTGGCACTTGGGGCCCCCAGAGCCTGGGGCCCTTCGTGTCATTTGGCCCCCAGGGGCCCTCAAGAGCCATAAATGGCAGATGGGCAGTTTAATGGGCAAAATAGTGGGCTAATGGGCAATGCATAAATTGGCAGTGGGCAAAATAAACTGTCAGTGGGCAACATAACTTGGGGCCCCAAGGGGGCCAAGCCCAGAGGCCAAACATTGTTTTCCTCAATGACAGACAAAGCAATTGGGCAGCTGGTGGGCTTGCAACACTTTGGCACTTGGCCCTCTGGGTCATTTGGCCCTCAGGGGCCCTCAGAGCCATAAATGGCAGATGGGCAGTTTAATGGGCTAATGGGCAGAAAAGTGGGCAAATGGTCAATGCATAAGTTGGCAGTGGGCAAAATAAACTGTCAGTGGGCAACATAACTTGGGGCCCCAAGGGGGCCAAGCCCAGGGGCCAAGAGATGTTTTCCTCAATGACAGACAAAGTAATTGGGGCACCCAGTGGGCCTGGAGTACTTTGGCACTTGGGGCCCCCAGAGCCTGGGGCCCTCCTTGTCATTTGGCCCCCAGGGGCCCTCAGAGCCATAAATGGCAGATGGGCAGTTTAATGGGCTAATGGGCAGAATAGTGGGCTAATGGCCAATGCATAAATTGGCAGTGGGCAAAATAAACTGACAGTGGGCAACATAACTTGGGGCCCCAAGGGGGCCAAGCCCAGAGGCCAAAAGTTGTTTTCCTCAATGACAGACAAAGCAATTGGGCACCTGGTGGGCTTGCAACACTTTGGCACTTGGCCCTCTGGGTCATTTGGCCCCCAGGGGCCCATAGAGGCATAAATGGCAGATGGGCAGTTTAATGTGCTAATGGGCAAAATAGTGGGCAAATGGTCAATGCATAAGTTGGCTGTGGGTGAAATAAACTGTCAGTGGGCAACATAACTTGGGGCCCCCAGGGGCCTTCAGAGCCATAAATGGCAGATGGGCAGTTTAATGTGCTAATGGGTAAAATAGTGGGCAAACGGTCAATGCATAAATTGGCTGTGGGTGAAATAAACTGTCAGTGGGCAACATATCTTGGGCCCCCAAGGGGCCCTCAGATCCAAAAATGGTAGATGGGCAGTTTAATGGGCTAATGGGCAAAATAGTGGGCAAATGGTCAATGAATAAATTGGAAGTGGGTGAAATAAACTGTCAGTGGGCAACATTACTTGGGGCCCCAAGGGGGCCAAGCCCAGATGCCAAAAGTTGTTTTCCTCAATGGCAGACAATACTTTGGCACTTGGGGACCCCAGAGCCTGGGGTCCTCTGGGTCATTTGGCCCCCAGGTGCCCATAGAGGCATACATGGCAGATGGGCAGTTTAATGTGCTAATGGGCAAAATAGTAGGCAAATGGTCAATGCATAAGTTGGCTGTGGGTGAAATAAACTGTCAGTGGGCAACATAACTTGGGGCCCCCAGGGGCCCTCAGAGCCATAAATGGCAGATGGGCAGTTTAATGAGCTAATGGGCAAAATAGTGGGCAAATGGTCAATGCATAAATTGGAAGTGGGTGAAATAAACTGTCAGTGGGCAACATTACTTGGGGCCCAAAGGGGCCAAACGTTGTTTTCCTCAATGACAGACAAAGCAATTGGGCAGCTGGTGGGCTTGCAACACTTTGGCACTTGGCCCTCTGGGTCATTTGGCCCTCAGGGGCCCTCAGAGCCATAAATGGCAGATGGGCAGTTTAATGTGCTAATGGGCAAAATAGTGGGCAAATGGTCAATGCATAAGTTGGCTGTGGGTGAAATAAACTGTCAGTGGGCAACATAACTTGGGGCCCCTAGGGGCCTTCAGAGCCATAAATGGCAGATGGGCAGTTTAATGTGCTAATGGGCAAAATAGTGGGAAAATGGTCAATGCATAAGTTGGCTGTGGGTGAAATAAACTGTCAGTGGGCAACATAACTTGGGGCCCCCAGGGGCCCTCAGAGCCATAAATGGCAGATGGGCAGTTTAATGGGCTAATGGGCAAAATAGTGGGCAAATGGTCAATGCATAAGTTGGCTGTGGGTGAAATAAACTGTCAGTGGGCAACATAACTTGGGGCCCCCAGGGGCCCTCAGAGCCATAAATGGCAGATGGGAAGTTTAATGTGCTAATGGGCAAAATAGTGGGCAAATGGTCAATGCATAAGATGGCTGTGGGTGAAATAAACTGTCAGTGGGCAACATAACTTGGGGCCCCAAGGGGGCCAAGCCCAGGGGCCAAAAGTTGTTTTCCTCAATTGCAGACAAAGTAATTGGGCAGCCAGTGGGGCTGGAATACTTTGGCACTTGGGGCCCCAGAGCCTGGGGCCCTCCGTGTCATTTGGCACCCAGGGGCCCTCAGAGCCATATATGGCAGATGGGCAGTTTAATGTGCTAATGGGCAAAATAGTGGGCAAATGGTCAATGCATAAGTTGGCTGTGGGTGAAATATACTGTTGTCAGTGGGCAACAAAACTCGGGGCCCCCAGGGGCCCTCAGAGGCATAAATGGCAGATGGGCAGTTTAATGTGCTAATGGGCAGAAAAGTGGGCTAATGGTCAATACATAAGTTGGCAGTGGGCAAAATAAACTGTAAGTGGGCAACATAACTTGGGGCCCCAAGGGGGCCAAGCCCAGGGGCCAAAAGTTGTTATCCTCAATTGCAGACAAAGTAATTGGGCAGCCAGTGGGCCTGGAATACGTTGGCACTTGGGGCCCCCAGAGCTTGGGGCCCCCAGAGCCTGGACCCTCTGGGTCATAGGGCCCCCAGGGGCCCATAGAGGCATAAATGGCAGATGGGCAGTTTAATGTGCTAATGGGCAAAATAGTGGGCAAATGGTCAATGCATAAGTTGGCTGTGGGTGAAATAAACTGTCAGTGGGCAACATAACTTGGGGCCCCCAGGGGCCCTCAGAGCCATAAATGGCAGGTGGGCAGTTTAATGTGCTAAGGGGCAAAAACGTTAATCAGTCAGCGCATCATTTGGCAAAATAGTGAGTTTTCTGCTGAATAGTTGTTTGGTGGGCGGAGGGGGGTGGGGTCTTTTGGCCCCTGGGGGCCCGGGACCCTCAGGCCATGATGTGACAAAATAATGAGTTAGGGGGAAGAATAGTTGTTTCGTGGGCAGAGGGGGGTGGGGTCTTTTGGCCCCTGGGAGCCCGGGGCCCTCAGGCCATGTTGTGACAAAATAATGAGTTAGGGGGATGAATAGAGGGTCTGTGGGCAGGGGGGGCGGGGTCATGGGGCCCCCAGGGTCCCAGGGCCTTTGTTGCATCAAGTGACAAAATAGCAGGTTAGGGGGCAGAATAGTTTGCTCTGTGGGCAGGTAGGGTGTGGCCATTCACCCCAGAGGGCGTGGACAATTTTTGAAATTAGTGGGTCAGGGGGCAAAATAGTGGGTCTGTGGGCTGTGGGGGGGTGGAGTTTCGTGACCCAGGGTGACGCCCAACCTTGACATGATGTAAATGGGGAGTGGGAAAATTCATCGTGCTCGTGCAATTTACTTGAATGGGTTTTGGCCACATTCAAATACATTGGGACTGGACAATGGCTGCGCCGTCCGGTGGATCTCCCCTGAACTGCAAGCTCCGGCACGAAAAAGGGCTCAACTAAAACGCTCCCCCGTGTGGCCCCCCGGGGCCCAAATGGCTCGGCGAGACTTTTTCCCGTCACGAGGGGGGGCCACCGACGCGCGTACACCACCGGTTGACCCCCCAAAAATTTCGGGGGGCCGGCGCGCAACGACCGCGAACCAGCGTCCAAATGGGTTTCCCACGGCCGCAGCTCGGGCGCCTTTGCTCGGATCGACTCGCCCTTTGTGTCGATTCCTCCACTGGAGGGGACCTTTCCAACGAGCCAAACCGCTTCTCTCTAACCCTAAGCCCGGGCGAGATACGGCGTACCACTGCCTGACCTTTAAATGCCCGTAACTCGGGCGCCTTTGCTCGGATGAACTCGTCCCTCGGGTCGGTTGCTCTACCGGAGCGGCCCTTTCCAACGAGCCAACCCGCTTCTCTCTAACCCTAAGCCCGGCCGAGATACGATGTACCACCGCCTGACCTTTAAACAGCCGTAACTCGGGCGCCTTTGCTCGGATGAACTCGTCCCTCTGGTCGGTTGCTCTACCGGAGCGGCCCTTTCCAACGAGCCAACCCGCTTCTCTCTAACCCTAAGGCCGGCCGAGATACGGGGTACCACCGCCTGACTTTTAAACGGCCGTAGCTCCGGCGCACTAAGTCCCAGGACTTCGCCCGTCGGGTCGGTTGCTCTACCCGAGGGGAGCTTTCCAACGAGCCAACCCGCATCTCTCTAACCCTAAGCCCGGCCGAGATACGGAGTACCACTCATTGATATTCCCACGGCCGTAGCCCCGGAGCCCTTCGCAGCAGCCCTTCGGGACACCCACCCTCGGACGCCCCGCGGAGGGACCTTTCCAACGAGCCAACCCGCGCCTCTCTAACCCTTTCCCCGGCCGAGATACGACCCCGAGGACGGTGGCCCCTCTACCCGACCACAGTGCACCCGAGGCCGGCCTCGGACCCCCGAGGACGGTGGCCCCTCTACCCGCCCACAGTGCACCTGAGGCCGGCCTCGGAACCCGCCACGGACACCCTGGAGCCGGTCCCGGGCACCCACTCTTAAGCACTCCCCCCCGGCCTAAGCCCCATACTCCCGGCCCCTCTGGAGAACCAAACCGTTGGTCAACCCGAAACGATCTCCAACCATTGGTCAACCCGAAAGTACTTCCAGCAGTTGGTCAACCCGAAAGTTTCTCCAGCCGTTGGTCAACCCCATCGACTTAGGTTCTGGAGCGTTCACTTCTCCAGCCGTTGGTCAACCCCATCGACTTAGGTTCTGGAGCGGCAATAAATACGTAAGATAGCATTTAAAAACGTTTAAAAATAGATGCATTTGTTTAAAGCAAAGCATTTATTTACTTACCAGACTACAGTTGGGTTCATGTGAAACTGCAAAACACAAGCTTTACAATGATGTATCACACACTCTGATTGGAATTTGTTTTGATTAAAAATTAAGAAATTTGTACATGCAACTTTACCATTGTGATTCACAGGCCTTGTGGCCTAAAACAGGCTCAACTGTAACTCTTCTCCTTCCTGTTAGGAACAACACACAGTAAAGTCACTCATATGTCTGTAAACTACACATACACACCTTTAATTTGATATAAAACAAAAGACAATAGCTTCAGATTTGACTGATATACAAAGATTTTTGTACAGGCAATTTACCAAATAATTTACAGGCCTTTTGCAATGACCTCAGCAAGGCTGATTTGACCCCTGTTATCTCGAGCTGTGAGTAACATACAACAATGAGCTTGGGTTCATGTGAAACTGCAAAACACAAGCTTTACAATGATGTATCACACAGTCTGATTGGACTTTGTTTTAATTAAAAATTAAGAAATTTGTACATGAAACTTTACCATTGTGATTCACAGGCCTTGTGGCCTAAAACAGGCTCAACTGTAACTCTTCTCCTTCCTGTTAGGCACAACACACAGTAAAGTCACTCATATGTCTGTAAACTACACATACACACCTTTAATTTGATATAAAAAACAAAAGACAATAGCTTCAGATTTGACTGATATACAAAGATATTTGTACATGCAGTTTACCAAATGATTTACAGGCCTTTTGCAATGACCTCAACAAGGCTGATTTGACCCCTGTTCCCTCGAGCTGTGAGTAACATACAACAATGAGCTTGGGTTCATGTGAAACTGCAAAACACAAGCTTTACAATGATGTATCACACAATCTGATTGGACTTTGTTTTGATTAAAAATTAAGAAATTTGTACATGAAACTTTACCATTGTGATTCACAGGCCTTGTGGCCTAAAACAGGCTCAACTGTAACTCTTCTCCTTCCTGTTAGGCACAACACACAGTAAAGTCACTCATATGTCTGTAAACTACACATACACACCTTTAATTTGATATAAAAAACAAAAGACAATAGCTTCAGATTTGACTGATATACAAAGATATTTGTACATGCAGTTTACCAAATGATTTACAGGCCTTTTGCAATGACCTCAACAAGGCTGATTTGACCCTTGTTCCCTCGAGCTGTGAGTAACATACAACAATGAGCTTGGGTTCATGTGAAACTGCAAAACACAAGCTTTACAATGATGTATCACACAATCTGATTGGACTTTGTTTTGATTAAAAATTAAGAAATTTGTACATGCAACTTTACCATTGTGATT
Source organism: Paramisgurnus dabryanus (assembly GCF_030506205.2). NCBI lineage: Eukaryota > Metazoa > Chordata > Actinopteri > Cypriniformes > Cobitidae > Paramisgurnus > Paramisgurnus dabryanus. The sequence goes on along the minus strand of NC_133350.1, from coordinate 38,483,153 downwards.
CACAGGCCTTGTGGCCTAAAACAGGCTCAACTGTAACTCTTCTCCTTCCTGTTAGGCACAACACACAGTAAAGTCACTCATATGTCTGTAAAGTACACATACTCACCTTTAATTTGATATAAAAAACAAAAGACAATAGCTTCAGATTTGACTGATATACAAAGATATTTGTACATGCAGTTTACCAAATGATTTACAGGCCTTTTGCAATGACCTCAACAAGGCTGATTTGACCCTTGTTCCCTCGAGCTGTGAGTAACATACAACAATGAGCTTGGGTTCATGTGAAACTGCAAAACACAAGCTTTACAATGATGTATCACACAATCTGATTGGACATTGTTTTGATTAAAAATTAAGAAATTTGTACATGCAACTTTACCATTGTGATTCACAGGCCTTGTGGCCTAAAACAGGCTCAACTGTAACTCTTCTCCTTCCTGTTAGGCACAACACACAGTAAAGTCACTCATATGTCTGTAAAGTACACATACTCACCTTTAATTTGATATAAAAAACAAAAGACAATAGCTTCAGATTTGACTGATATACAAAGATATTTGTACATGCAGTTTACCAAATGATTTACAGGCCTTTTGCAATAACCTCAACAAGGCCGATTTGACCCCTGTTCCCTCGAGCTGTGAGTAACATACAACAATGAGCTTGGGTTCATGTGAAACTGCAAAACACAAGCTTTACAATGATGTATCACACAATCTGATTGGACTTTGTTTTGATTAAAAATTAAGAAATTTGTACATGAAACTTTACCATTGTGATTCACAGGCCTTGTGGCCTAAAACAGGCTCAACTGTAACTCTTCTCCTTCCTGTTAGACACAACACACAGTAAAGTCACTCATATGTCTGTAAACTACACATACACACCTTTAATTTGATATAAAAAACAAAAGACAATAGCTTCAGATTTGACTGATATACAAAGATATTTGTACATGCAGTTTACCAAATGATTTACAGGCCTTTTGCAATGACCTCAACAAGGCTGATTTGACCCCTGTTCCCTCGAGCTGTGAGTAACATACAACAATGAGCTTGGGTTCATGTGAAACTGCAAAACACCAGCTTTACAATGATGTATCACACAATCTGATTGGACTTTGTTTTGATTAAAAATTAAGAAATTTGTACATGCAACTTTACCATTGTGATTCACAGGCCTTGTGGCCTAAAACAGGCTCAACTGTAACTCTTCTCCTTCCTGTTAGGAACAACACACAGTAAAGTCACTCATATGTCTGTAAACTACACATACACACCTTTAATTTGATATAAAAAACAAAAGACAATAGCTTCAGATTTGACTGATATACAAAGATATTTGTGCATGCAGTTTACCAAATGATTTACAGGCCTTTTGCAATGACCTCAACAAGGCTGATTTGACCCCTGTTCCCTCGAGCTGTGAGTAACATACAACAATGAGCTTGGGTTCATGTGAAACTGCAAAACACAAGCTTTACAATGATGTATCACACAATCTGATTGGACTTTGTTTTGATTAAAAATTAAGAAATTTGTACATGAAACTTTACCATTGTGATTCACAGGCCTTGTGGCCTAAAACAGGCTCAACTGTAACTCTTCTCCTTCCTGTTAGGAACAACACACAGTAAAGTCACTCATATGTCTGTAAAGTACACATAGACACCTTTAATTTGATATAAAACAAAAGACAATAGCTTCAGATTTGACTGATATACACAGATTTTTGTACAGGCAATTTACCAAATAATTTACTGGCCTTTTGCACTGACCTCAACAAGGCCGATTTGACCCATGTTCCCTCGAGCTGTGAGTAACATACAACAATGAGCTTGGGTTCATGTGAAACTGCAAAACACAAGCTTTACAATGATGTATCACACAATCTGATTGGACTTTGTTTTGATTAAAAATTAAGAAATTTGTACATGCAACTTTACCATTGTGATTCACAGGCCTTGTGGCCTAAAACACGCTCAACTGTAACTCTTCTCCTTCCTGTTAGGAACAACACACAGTAAAGTCACTCATATGTCTGTAAAGTACACATACACACCTTTAATTTGATATACAACAAAAGACAATAGCTTCAGATTTGACTGATATACAAAGATATTTGTACAGGCAATTTACCAAATAATTTACTGGCCTTTTGCAATGACCTCAACAAGGCCGATTTGACCCCTGTTATCTCGAGCTGTGAGTAACATACAACAATGAGCTTGGGTTCATGTGAAACTGCAAAACACAAGCTTTACAATGATGTATCACACAATCTGATTGGACTTTGTTTTGATTAAAAATTAAGAAATTTGTACATGCAACTTTACCATTGTGATGCTGCTACCCACCCTTGTGGCCTAAAACAGGCTCAACTGTAACTCTTCTCCTTCCTGTTAGGAACAACACACAGTAAAGTCACTCATATGTCTGTAAACTACACATACACACCTTTAATTTGATATAAAAAACAAAAGACAATAGCTTCAGATTTGACTGATATACAAAGATATTTGTACATGCAGTTTACCAAATGATTTACAGGCCTTTTGCAATGACCTCAACAAGGCTGATTTGACCCCTGTTCCCTCGAGCTGTGAGTAACATACAACAATGAGCTTGGGTTCATGTGAAACTGCAAAACACAAGCTTTACAATGATGTATCACACAATCTGATTGGACTTTGTTTTGATTAAAAATTAAGAAATTTGTACATGAAACTTTACCATTGTGATTCACAGGCCTTGTGGCCTAAAACAGGCTCAACTGTAACTCTTCTCCTTCCTGTTAGTAACAACACACAGTAAAGTCACTCATATGTCTGTAAAGTACACATAGACACCTTTAATTTGATATAAAACAAAAGACAATAGCTTCAGATTTGACTGATATACACAGATTTTTGTACAGGCAATTTACCAAATAATTTACTGGCCTTTTGCACTGACCTCAACAAGGCCGATTTGACCCATGTTCCCTCGAGCTGTGAGTAACATACAACAATGAGCTTGGGTTCATGTGAAACTGCAAAACACAAGCTTTACAATGATGTATCACACAATCTGATTGGACTTTGTTTTGATTAAAAATTAAGAAATTTGTACATGCAACTTTACCATTGATTCACAGGCCTTGTGGCCTAAAACAGGCTCAACTGTAACTCTTCTCCTTCCTGTTAGGAACAACACACAGTAAAGTCACTCATATGTCTGTAAAGTACACATACACACCTTTAATTTGATATACAACAAAAGACAATAGCTTCAGATTTGACTGATATACAAAGATATTTGTACAGGCAATTTACCAAATAATTTACTGGCCTTTTGCAATGACCTCAACAAGGCCGATTTGACCCCTGTTATCTCGAGCTGTGAGTAACATACAACAATGAGCTTGGGTTCATGTGAAACTGCAAAACACAAGCTTTACAATGATGTATCACACAATCTGATTGGACTTTGTTTTGATTAAAAATTAAGAAATTTGTACATGCAACTTTACCATTGTGATTCACCTACCCAGTCTCACAAAGTTTCGTGATATAGTCACGTATTTTTTTGATTCTTTTTTCGTGCTATTATCACGAATTTTCGCGTTTTTTCGTAATCGTATCACGAATTCCTGTTTTCGTGTGATTATCACGTATTGGTTACTCAACTGCTTTTTCCTATTTTTAAACCATTGTCGCTTCGGTTTAGGGTTAGATTTGGTGCTTGCATTAGAATGTCACTTTATATATTGGTTTATACTATTTTTCCTGATTTATTTTTTTATATGTCGCCTGGCGTTAGGGTTAGAGTTGGGTTTGGTTAGGGATGTCATTTTATGTAAATCTAACCCTAAACCGAAGCGACAATGGTAAGAAAATAGGACAAAACAGTTGAGTAACCAATACGTGATAATCACACGAAAACAGGAATTCGTGATACGATTACGAAAAAACGCGAAAATTCGTGATAATAGCACGAAAAAATAATCAAAAAAATACGTGACTATATAACGAAATTTCGTGAGACTGGGCTGGTTTTGTCCTATTTTCTTACCATTGTCGCTTCGGTTTAGGGTTAGATTTACATAAAATGACATCCCTAACCAAACCCAACTCTAACCCTAACGCCAGGCGACATATAAAAAAATAAATCAGGAAAAATAGTATAAACCAATATATAAAGTGATATTCTAATGCAAGCACCAAATCTAACCCTAAACCGAAGCGACAATGGTTTAAAAATAGGAAAAAGCAGTTGAGTAACCAATACGTGATAATCACACGAAAACAGGAATTCGTGATACGATTACGAAAAAACGCGAAAATTCGTGATAATAGCACGAAAAAAGAATCAAAAAAATACGTGACTATATCACGAAACTTTGTGAGACTGGGTAGGACAAAACAGTTGAGTAACCAATACGTGATAATCACACGAAAACAGGAATTCGTGATACGATTACGAAAAAACGCGAAAATTCGTGATAATAGCACGAAAAAATAATCAAAAAAATACGTGACTATATAACGAAATTTCGTGAGACTGGGCTGGATTCACAGGCCTTGTGGCCTAAAACAGGCTCAACTGTAACTCTTCTCCTTCCTGTTAGGAACAACACACAGTAAAGTCACTCATATGTCTGTAAAGTACACATAGACACCTTTAATTTGATATAAAACAAAAGACAATAGCTTCAGATTTGACTGATATACAAAGATATTTGTACATGCAGTTTACCAAATGATTTACAGGCCTTTTGCAATGACCTCAACAAGGCTGATTTGACCCCTGTTCCCTCGAGCTGTGAGTAACATACAACAATGAGCTTGGGTTCATGTGAAACTGCAAAACACAAGCTTTACAATGATGTATCACACAATCTGATTGGACTTTGTTTTGATTAAAAATTAAGAAATTTGTACATGAAACTTTACCATTGTGATTCACAGGCCTTGTGGCCTAAAACAGGCTCAACTGTAACTCTTCTCCTTCCTGTTAGGAACAACACACAGTAAAGTCACTCATATGTCTGTAAAGTACACATAGACACCTTTAATTTGATATAAAACAAAAGACAATAGCTTCAGATTTGACTGATATACACAGATTTTTGTACAGGCAATTTACCAAATAATTTACTGGCCTTTTGCACTGACCTCAACAAGGCCGATTTGACCCATGTTCCCTCGAGCTGTGAGTAACATACAACAATGAGCTTGGGTTCATGTGAAACTGCAAAACACAAGCTTTACAATGATGTATCACACAATCTGATTGGACTTTGTTTTGATTAAAAATTAAGAAATTTGTACATGCAACTTTACCATTGATTCACAGGCCTTGTGGCCTAAAACAGGCTCAACTGTAACTCTTCTCCTTCCTGTTAGGAACAACACACAGTAAAGTCACTCATATGTCTGTAAAGTACACATACACACCTTTAATTTGATATACAACAAAAGACAATAGCTTCAGATTTGACTGATATACAAAGATATTTGTACAGGCAATTTACCAAATAATTTACTGGCCTTTTGCAATGACCTCAACAAGGCCGATTTGACCCCTGTTATCTCGAGCTGTGAGTAACATACAACAATGAGCTTGGGTTCATGTGAAACTGCAAAACACAAGCTTTACAATGATGTATCACACAATCTGATTGGACTTTGTTTTGATTAAAAATTAAGAAATTTGTACATGCAACTTTACCATTGTGATTCACCTACCCAGTCTCACAAAGTTTCGTGATATAGTCACGTATTTTTTTGATTCTTTTTTCGTGCTATTATCACGAATTTTCGCGTTTTTTCGTAATCGTATCACGAATTCCTGTTTTCGTGTGATTATCACGTATTGGTTACTCAACTGCTTTTTCCTATTTTTAAACCATTGTCGCTTCGGTTTAGGGTTAGATTTGGTGCTTGCATTAGAATGTCACTTTATATATTGGTTTATACTATTTTTCCTGATTTATTTTTTTATATGTCGCCTGGCGTTAGGGTTAGAGTTGGGTTTGGTTAGGGATGTCATTTTATGTAAATCTAACCCTAAACCGAAGCGACAATGGTAAGAAAATAGGACAAAACAGTTGAGTAACCAATACGTGATAATCACACGAAAACAGGAATTCGTGATACGATTACGAAAAAACGCGAAAATTCGTGATAATAGCACGAAAAAATAATCAAAAAAATACGTGACTATATAACGAAATTTCGTGAGACTGGGCGCCTTGTGGCCTAAAACAGGCTCAACTGTAACTCTTCTCCTTCCTGTTAGGAACAACACACAGTGAAGTCACTCATATGTCTGTAAAGTACACATAGACACCTTTAATTTGATATAAAACAAAAGACAATAGCTTCAGATTTGACTGATATACAAAGATATTTGTACATGCAGTTTACCAAATGATTTACAGGCCTTTTGCAATGACCTCAACAAGGCCGATTTGACCCCTGTTCCCTCGAGCTGTGAGTAACATACAACAATGAGCTTGGGTTCATGTGAAACTGCAAAACACAAGCTTTACAATGATGTATCACACAATCTGATTGGACTTTGTTTTGATTAAAAATTAAGAAATTTGTACATGCAACTTTACCATTGTGATTCACAGGCCTTGTGGCCTAAAACAGGCTCAACTGTAACTCTTCTCCTTCCTGTTAGGAAAAACACACAGTAAAGTCACTCATATGTCTGTAAAGTACACATAGACACCTTTAATTTGATATAAAACAAAAGACAATAGCTTCAGATTTGACTGATATACAAAGATATTTGTACATGCAGTTTACCAAATGATTTACAGGCCTTTTGCAATGACCTCAACAAGGCCGATTTGACCCCTGTTCCCTCGAGCTGTGAGTAACATACAACAATGAGCTTGGGTTCATGTGAAACTGCAAAACACAAGCTTTACAATGATGTATCACACAATCTGATTGGACTTTGTTTTGATTAAAAATTAAGAAATTTGTACATGCAACTTTACCATTGTGATTCACAGGCCTTGAGGCCTAAAACAGGCTCAACTGTAACTCTTCTCCTTCCTGTTAGGAAAAACACACAGTAAAGTCACTCATATGTCTGTAAAGTACACATAGACACCTTTAATTTGATATAAAACAAAAGACAATAGCTTCAGATTTGACTGATATACAAAGATATTTGTACATGCAGTTTACCAAATGATTTACAGGCCTTTTGCAATGACCTCAACAAGGCCGATTTGACCCCTGTTCCCTCGAGCTGTGAGTAACATACAACAATGAGCTTGGGTTCATGTGAAACTGCAAAACACAAGCTTTACAATGATGTATCACACAATCTGATTGGACTTTGTTTTGATTAAAAATTAAGAAATTTGTACATGCAACTTTACCATTGTGATTCACAGGCCTTGTGGCCTAAAACAGGCTCAACTGTAACTCTTCTCCTTCCTGTTAGGCACAACACACAGTAAAGTCACTCATATGTCTGTAAACTACACATACACACCTTTAATTTGATATAAAAAACAAAAGACAATAGCTTCAGATTTGACTGATATACAAAGATATTTGTACATGCAGTTTACCAAATGATTTACAGGCCTTTTGCAATGACCTCAACAAGGCTGATTTGACCCCTGTTCCCTCGAGCTGTGAGTAACATACAACAATGAGCTTGGGTTCATGTGAAACTGCAAAATACAAGCTTTACAATGATGTATCACACAATCTGATTGGACTTTGTTTTGATTAAAAATTAAGAAATTTGTACATGCAACTTTACCATTGTGATTCACAGGCCTTGTGGCCTAAAACAGGCTCAACTGTAACTCTTCTCCTTCCTGTTAGGAACAACACACAGTAAAGTCACTCATATGTCTGTAAAGTACACATAGACACCTTTAATTTGATATAAAACAAAAGACAATAGCTTCAGATTTGACTGATATACAAAGATATTTGTACATGCAGTTTACCAAATGATTTACAGGCCTTTTGCAATGACCTCAACAAGGCCGATTTGACCCCTGTTCCCTTGAGCTGTGAGTAACATACAACAATGAGCTTGGGTTCATGTGAAACTGCAAAACACAAGCTTTACAATGATGTATCACACAATCTGATTGGACTTTGTTTTGATTAAAAATTAAGAAATTTGTACATGAAACTTTACCATTGTGATTCACAGGCCTTGTGGCCTAAAACAGGCTCAACTGTAACTCTTCTCCTTCCTGTTAGGAACAACACACAGTAAAGTCACTCATATGTCTGTAAAGTACACATAGACACCTTTAATTTGATATAAAACAAAAGACATTAGCTTCAGATTTGACTGATATACACAGATTTTTGTACAGGCAATTTACCAAATAATTTACTGGCCTTTTGCACTGACCTCAACAAGGCCGATTTGACCCCTGTTCCCTCGAGCTGTGAGTAACATACAACAATGAGCTTGGGTTCATGTGAAACTGCAAAACACAAGCTTTACAATGATGTATCACACAATCTGATTGGACTTTGTTTTGATTAAAAATTAAGAAATTTGTACATGCAACTTTACCATTGTGATTCACAGGCCTTGTGGCCTAAAACAGGCTCAACTGTAACTCTTCTCCTTCCTGTTAGGAACAACACACAGTAAAGTCACTCATATGTCTGTAAAGTACACATAGACACTTTTAATTTGATATAAATCAAAAGACAATAGCTTCAGATTTGACTGATATACACAGATTTTTGTACAGGCAATTTACCAAATAATTTACTGGCCTTTTGCAATGACCTCAACAAGGCCGATTTGACCCCTGTTCCCTCGAGCTGTGAGTAACATACAACAATGAGCTTGGGTTCATGTGAAACTGCAAAACACAAGCATTACAATGATGTATCACACAATCTGATTGGACTTTGTTTTGATTAAAAATTAAGAAATTTGTACATGAAACTTTACCATTGTGATTCACAGGCCTTGTGGTCTAAAACAGGATCAACTGTAACTCTTCTCCTTCCTGTTAGGAACAACACACAGTAAAGTCACTCATATGTCTGTAAAGTACACATACACATCTTTAATTTGATATAAAACAAAAGACAATAGCTTCAGATTTGACTGATATACACAGATTTTTGTACAGGCAATTTACCAAATAATTTACTGGCCTTTTGCATTGACCTCAACAAGGCTGATTTGACCCCTGTTCCCTCGAGCTGTGAGTAACATACAACAATGAGCTTGGGTTCATGTGAAACTGCAAAACACAAGCTTTACAATGATGTATCACACAATCTGATTGGACTTTGTTTTGATTAAAAATTAAGAAATTTGTACATGCAACTTTACCATTGTGATTCACAGGCCTTGTGGCCTAAAACAGGCTCAACTGTAACTCTTCTCCTTCCTGTTAGGAACAACACACAGTAAAGTCACTCATATGTCTGTAAAGTACACATATACACCTTTAATTTGATATAAAACAAAAGACAATAGCTTCAGATTTGACTGATATACACAGATTTTTGTACAGGCAATTTGCCCCTGTCGGGCCCACCTCGGAGGCCTCCCATCGGGCAGGGGAGGCGGGGTCGGGGACCCTGGAGGTGCCGGACCTCCAGGGGGACGGAGGCCGACTCCTAGGCCGGGGAGGGTGAGCCTTGCCGGGCTAGGCTCGCGCGGTTTCAAAGGCCTGGTTCGAGAGGACCCCTTCCCCTATATACCCGATGGCACCTGTTCACACTACTGTCCCTTCTGAGAGGGGACCCCGACCGGTCCGCGGCCGGGACGGCGCACCTCGGTCGGCCTCGGCGAGTGGGTCGGGGTGCCTGGAGGTGCGCGAGTGGGCATCGTGGAAGTGCGCGAGCCACCCGACCGGGGTCTACGATCCCCCGTTTCCGAGATATCGGCCAATGAACTGCCGGGCGCCGTATCTCGGCCGGGGAAGGAGCTTTCCGACGAGACCGGCCGCGGGTCCGTGCGACCCCGGGGGCCCGAGATACTTCCGGTCGAAAATTCGAATTTCGTTACCGCGCTGCTCCGGCGCCCCGGGTCCGGGGCCTTCGCCCTTCGGGTGGGTGGCTCCGCCGCGGGGGGCCTTTCGAACGAGCCCACCCGCGCGTCGCTAGCCCTTTCCGGGGCCGAGATACGGCCGCCCCCCGCGGTATTTTCCCACGGCCGTTTCTCGGGCGCCTCGGGTCCGGGGCCTTCGCCCTTCGGGTCGGCGGCTCCGCCCGAAGGGCCCTTTCCGAGGAGCCCTCCCTCGAGTCTCTGGCCCTTTCCCGGGCCGAGATACGGCGGATCGTCTCGGAATTTTCGCTCGTCCGGAGCTCCTGCGCCACTAGCGTCCGCCTCGGAGGTCGCGCGGCCGGTCTCGTTCGAAAGGTCCGTCCCGGGGCTTTCCGACGAGCCCGGCCTCGAGTCCATGCGACCCCGCCCGCCGGAGATACGTCCGGTCGAAGCTCGCGGAAATTCCGACGGCCGTATCTCAGGCGCACCGTGTCCGGGGCCTTCGCCCTTCGGGTCGGTCGCTCTGCCGGAGGGGAGCTTTCGAACGAGCCTACCCGCGACCCTCTAGCCCTTTCCCCGGCCGAGATACGGCGGTCCCTCCCCGGATTTTCCCACGGCCGCAGCTCGGGCGCCTTTGCTCGGATCGACTCGCCCTTTGGGTCGGTTGCTCTACCCGCCGTAGCTCCGGCCCACTAAGTCCCAGGACTTCGCCTGTCGGGTCGGTTGCAACGAGCCTACCCGCATCTCTCTAACCCCAAGCCCGGCCGAGATACGGTGGTCCCTCCGCGGATTTTCCCACGGCCGCAGCTCGGGCGCCTTTGCTCGGATCGACTCGCCCTTTGGGTCGGTTGCTCCACTGGAGGGGAACTTTCCAACCAGCCAACCCGCTTCTCTCTAACCCTAAGCCCGGGCGAGATACGGCGTACCACCGCCTGACCTTTAAATGCCCGTAACTCGGGCGCCTTTGCTCGGATGAACTCGTCTCTCGGGTCGGTTGCTATACCGGAGCGGCCCTTTCCAACGAGCCAACCCGCTTCTCTCTAACCCTAAGCCTGGCCGAGATACGATGTACCACCGCCTGACATTTAAACGGCCGTAACTCAGGCGCCTTTGCTCGGATGAACTCGTCCCTCTGGTCGGTTGCTCTACCGGAGGGGCCCTTTCCAACGAGCCTACCCGCTTCTCTCTAACCCCAAGCCCGGGCGAGATACGGCGTACCACCGCCTGACCTTTAAACGCCCGTAACTCGGGCGCCTTTGCTCGGATCGACTCGCCCTTTGGGTCGGTTGCTCTACCCGCCGTAGCTCCGGCGCACTAAGTCCCAGGACTTCGCCCGTCGGGTCGGTTGCTCTACCCGAGGGGAGCTTTCCAACGAGCCAACCCGCATCTCTCTAACCCTAAGCCCGGCCGAGATACTGGGTACCACCGCCTGACTTTTAAACGGCCGTAACTCGGGCGCCTTTGCTCAGATGAATTCGTCCCTCGGGTCGGTTGCTCTACCGGAGCGGCCCTTTACAACGAGCCAACCCGCTTCTCTATAACCCTAAGCCCGGCCGAGATAAGGGGTACCACCGCCTGACCTTTAAACGGCCGTAGCTCCGGCGCACTAAGTCCCAGGACTTCGCCCGTCGGGTCGGTTGCTCTACCCGAGGGGAGCTTTCCAACGAGCCAACCAGCATCTCTCTAACCCTAAGCCCGGCCGAGATACGGGGTACCACCGCCTGACTTTTAAACGGCCGCAGCTCGGGCGCCTTTGCTCGGATCGACTCGTCCCTCGGGTCGGTTGCTCCACTGGAGGGGACCTTTCCAACGAGCCAACCCGCTTCTCTCTAACCCTAAGCCCGGGCGAGATACGGCGTACCATCGCCTGACCTTTAAACGCCCGTAACTCGGGCGCCTTTGCTCGGATGAACTCGTCTCTCGGGTCGTTTGCTCTACCGGAGCGGCCCTTTCCAATGAGCCAACCCGCTTCTCTCTAACCCTAAGCCCGGCCGAGATACGATGTACCACCGCCTGACCTTTAAACGGCCGTAACTCGGGCGCCTTTGCTCGGATGAACTCGTCCCTCTGGTCGGTTGCTCTACCGGAGCGGCCCTTTCCAACGAGCCAACCCGCTTCTCTCTAACCCTAAGCCCGGCTGAGATACGGGGTACCACCGCCTGACCTTTAAACGGCCGTAGCTCCGGCGCACTAAGTCCCAGGACTTCGCCCGTCGGGTCGATTGCTCTACCCGAGGGGAGCTTTTCAACGAGCCAACCCGCATCTCTCTAACCCTAAGCCCGGCCGAGATACGGCGTACCACCGCCTGACCTTTAAACGCCCGTAACTCGGGCGCCTTTGCTCGGATCGACTCGCCCTTTGGGTCGGTTGCTCTACCGGAGCGGCCCTATCCAACGAGCCAACACGCATCTCTCTAACCCTAAGCCCGGGCGAGATACGGCGTACCACCGCCTGACCTTTAAATGGCCGTAACTCGGGCGCCTTTGCTCGGATGAACTCGTCCCTCTGGTCGGTTGCTCTACCGCAGTGGCCCTTACCAACGAGCCAACCCGCTTCTCTCTAACCCTAAGCCCGGCCGAGATACGGGGTACCACCGCCTGACTTTTAAACGGCCGTAACTCGGGCGCCTTTGCTCGGATGAACTCGTCCCTCGGGTCGGTTGCTCTACCGGAGCAGCCCTTTCCAACGAGCCTACCCGCATCTCTCTAACCCCAAGCCCGGCCGAGATACGGCGGTCCCTCCGCGGATTTTCCCACGGCCGCAGCTCGGGCGCCTTTGCTCGGATCGACTCGCCCTTTGGGTCGGTTGCTCCACGTAAGATAGCATTTAAAAACGTTTAAAAATCAAAAGTCACTCATATGTCTGTAAACTACACATACACACCTTTAATTTGATATAAAACAAAAGACAATAGCTTCAGATTTGACTGATATACACAGATTTTTGTACAGGCAATTTAACAAATAATTTACTGGCCTTTTGCAATGACCTCAACAAGGCCGATTTGACCCCTGTTATCTCGAGCTGTGAGTAACATACAACAATGAGCTTGGATTCATGTGAAACTGCAAAACACAAGCATTACAATGATGTATCACACAATCTGATTGGACTTTGTTTTAATTAAAAATTAAGAAATTTGTACATGCAACTTTACCATTGTGATTCACAGGCCTTGTGGCCTAAAACAGGCTCAACTGTAACTCTTCTCCTTCCTGTTAGGAACAACACACATTAAAGTCACTCATATGTCTGTAAACTACATATACACACCTTTAATTTGATATAAAACAAAAGACAATAGCTTCAGATTTGACTGATATACAAAGATATTTGTACATGCAGTTTACCAAATGATTTACAGGCCTTTTGCAATGACCTCAACAAGGCCGATTTGACCCCTGTTCCCTCGAGCTGTGAGTACAATACAACAATGAGCTTGGGTTCATTTGAAACCGCAAAACACAAGCTTTACAATGATGTATCACACAGTCTGATTGGACTTTGTTTTGATTAAAAATTAAGAAATTTGTACATGCAACTTTACCATTGTGATTCACAGGCCTTGTGGCCTAAAACAGGCTCAACTGTAACTCTTCTCCTTCCTGTTAGGAACAACACACAGTAAAGTCACTCATATGTTTGTAAACCACACATACACACCTTTAATTTGATATAAAACAAAAGACAATAGCTTCAGATTTGACTGATATACACAGATTTTTGTACAGGCAGTTTACCAAATAATTTACTGGCCTTTTGCAATGACCTCAACAAGGCCGATTTGACCCCTGTTATCTCGAGCTGTGAGTAACATACAACAATGAGCTTGGGTTCATGTGAAACTGCAAAACACAAGCTTTACAATGATGTATCACACAATCTGATTGGACTTTGTTTTAATTAAAAATTAAGAAATTTGTACATGCAACTTTACCATTGTGATTCACAGGCCTTGTGGCCTAAAACAGGCTCAACTGTAACTCTTCTCCTTCCTGTTAGGAACAACACACAGTAAAGTCACTCATATATCTGTAAACTACACATACACACCTTTAATTTGATATAAAACAAAAGACAATAGCTTCAGATTTGACTGATATACAAAGATATTTGTACATGCAGTTTACCAAATGATTTACAGGCCTTTTGCAATGACCTCAACAAGGCCGATTTGACCCCTGTTCCCTCGAGCTGTGAGTACAATACAACAATGAGCTTGGGTTCATTTGAAACCGCAAAACACAAGCTTTACAATGATGTATAACACAGTCTGATTGGACTTTGTTTTGATTAAAAATTAAGAAATTTGTACATGCAACTTTACCATTGTGATTCACAGGCCTTGTGGCCTAAAACAGGCTCAACTGTAACTCTTCTCCTTTCTGTTAGAAACAACACACTCAAGAAAGTCACTCATATGTCTGTAAACTACTGGAGGAACCGGACTTCCAGGAGGGAGGGCCGCCCTGTCAGGCCCGCCTCCGAGTCACCTCTCTGGGCTACGGAGGAGTGGACGTGTGCCCTGGAGGAACCGGACTTCCAGGAGGGAGGGCCGCCCTGTCAGGCCCGCCTCGGAGTCACCTCTCTGGGCTACGGAGGTAGGGACGTGTGCCCTGGAGGAACCAGACTTCCAGGAGGGAGGGCCGCCCTGACAGGCCCGCCTCGGAGGCCTCCCCTCGGGCAGGGCCGAGATACGGCGGATCGTCGCGGAATTTTCGCTCGTCCGGAGCTCCGGCGCCCCTAGCGTCCGCCTTGGAGGTCGCGCGGCCGGTCTCGTTCGAAAGGTCCGTCCCGGGGCTTTCCGACGAGCCCGGCCTCGAGTCCGTGCGACCCCGCCCGCCGGAGATACGTCCGGTCGAAGCTCGCGGAGGCCTTCGGGGCCTTCGCCCTTCGGGTCGGTCGCTCTGCCGGAGGGGAGCTTTCGAACGAGCCTACCCGCGAGCCTCTAGCCCTTTCCCCGGCCGAGATACAACGGTTCCCCCGCGGATTTTCCCACGGCCGCAGCTCGGGCGCCTTTACTCGGATCGACTCGCCCTTTGGGTCGGTTGCTCCACCGGAGGGGAACTTTCCAACGAGCCGACCCGCGTCTCTCTAACCCCAAGCCCGGCAGAGATACGGCGGTCCCTCTGCGGATTTTCCCACGGCCGCAGCTCGGGCGCCTTTGCTCGGATCGACTCGCCCTTTGGGTCGGTTGCTCTACCGGAGCGGCCCTATCCAACGAGCTAACCCGCTTCTCTCTAACCCTAAGCCCGGCCGAGATACGGGGTACCACCGCTTGAACTTTAAACGGCCTTAGCTCGGGCGCCTTTGCTCGGATCGACTCGCCCTTTGGGTCGGTTGCTCTACCGGAGCGGCCCTATCCAACGAGCCAAAACGCTTCTCTCTAACCCTAAGCCCGGCCGAGATACGGGGTACCACCGCTTGAACTTTAAACGGCCGTAGCTCGGGCGCCTTTGCTCGGATCGACTCGCCCTTTGGGTCGGTTGCTCCACCGGAGGGGACCTTTCGAACGAGCCAACACGCATCTCTCTAACCCTAAGCCCGGGCGAGATACGGCGTACCACCGCCTGACTTTTAAACGCCCGTAGCTCCGGTGCACTAAGTCCCAGGACTTCGCCCTTTGGGTCGGTTGCTCCACCGGAGGGGACCTTTCCAACGAGCCAACCCGCGTCTCTCTAACCCCAAGCCCGGCCGAGATACGGCGGTCCCTCCGCGGATTTTCCCACGGCCGCAGCTCGGGCGCCTTTGATCGGATCGACTCGCCCTTTGGGTCGGTTGCTCCACTGGAGGGGACCTTTCCAACGAGCCAACCCGCTTCTCTCTAACCCTAAGCCCGGCCGAGATACGGCGTACCACCGCCTGACCTTTAAACAACCGTAACTCGCAGGGGCGTAGCAAGCTTTTTAAAAGTGTGGGGGATGGATATATATCATTTTAAATTTGATATAAACACACCAGAAACAGGCGTATGTGCACCTGGGATGGAATTAAGCACCACCCATGACACAAACACACGCTCTCTTCCTTCATAGACCTCTTTCACAAACTGTAACATTCATTTTTCATTGCACACCTGTGAAACTTTATGTGTCTCTCTCTCTCTTTAAACTGATGCCTCCAGCAACCTCATCTCCTAAACAAGGTGATAAAGGAATAAGGCTGTGGTACTAGCAAACCTTATTGAAACTTGAAAAGTAATATATTAAATTAATGCCAAAATATATAATGGTAATAGGCTACTGTTTAATGTCAACATTTATCAATGTCCAGCTTTCAACTTCACTTACAGGATTTCTCTTGAAAAAGGTGTCAATCTTCTCCTGCCTCTTTCTTTTCTGTATCTTATTGATACTGCGTGACAAAAAGATAATGGTAAGCTCGATAGTGACATGGGTCTGACAGGACTGTTACTGCTAAATTTTGCTACTTGTGCCCTGAAAAGCTTTTTCTCTGGTGGTCTAAATGATGTAACAATTTACCGTTTTTACATTTAAATAATATAGGCTACACTTTTCTTTCATTGTTTGCATAAGTTACCTGTTGAAGAACTATGTCATCATTTCTCATTTTTTTCTCCTCAACAAGTACAATCATACACAACAGGTAGTATTAACAAAGTATTCAGCTAATCAACAAACAATGCTCAAAATATCAAATCGATTGCAATTTGTCCCTCATCCTCGTCAATTCCCTGCCTTCTTCATCACAGGTTATACATTGCATGCCACATTGTCTACATGACCGAATTTAGCCAGCTGCTGAACAATAATCCAATTAGCATTAGTCCCAAGCACATATCAAGCTTATTCAAAAACCTCAAAAGCATAGAGTTGATTAAAGTGTTTAATAAAGTTTTTTAAACACTCATTCAAAGTAGCCTACCTGAAAAAGGGAGATGTAAATAAACATAAGTTCCCGCCTCCTCAGCGCGAGCTGACCGATCAATCTAACCCACCAAGAGAGGCGGGACTTAAGGCAGAACAGCCAATCATCAGCCGGTAACACTCAAAGCCGGCGTCATGTTTGAGAGGGGAGGGGGAGAGGAAGCAGCGCAGCGCAGCAGACAGAGAGCGGCCAGAGAAACGGAGGAGCGACTTAATAAGGCGTTCTTGAAAAACTGCATAAAAAGTGTGGGTGTTGAACCCTCTCACCGGGAAAAGTGTGGGTGTTAAAACACCCACATCCCCCACGGGTGCGACGCCCCTGGTAACTCGGGCGCCTTTGCTCGGATAAACTCGTCCCTCGGGTCGGTTGCTCTACCGGAGCGGCCCTTTCCAACGAGCCAACCCGCTTCTCTATAACCCCAAGCCCGGGCGATATACGGCGTACCACCGCCTGGCCTTTAAACGCCGTAGCTCCGGCGCACTAAGTCCCAGGACTTCGCCCTTTGGGTCGGATGCTCCACCGGAGGGTTCCTTTCCAACGAGCCAACCCGCATCTCTCTAACCCCAAGCCCGGTCGAGATACGGCGGTCCCTCCGCGGATTTTCCCACGGCCGCAGCTCGGGCGCCTTTGCTCGGATCGACTCGCCCTTTGTGTCGATTCCTCCACTGGAGGGGACCTTTCCAACGAGCCAAACCGCTTCTCTCTAACCCTAAGCCCGGGCGAGATACGGCGTACTACTGCCTGACCTTTAAATGCCCGTAACTCGGGCGCCTTTGCTCGGATGAACTCGTCCCTCGGGTCGGTTGCTCTACCGGAGCGGCCCTTTCCAACGAGCCAACCCGCTTCTCTCTAACCCTAAGCCCGGCCGAGATACGATGTACCACCGCCTGACCTTTAAACAGCCGTAACTCAGGGGCCTTTGCTCGGATGAACTCGTCCCTCTGGTCGGTTGCTCTACCGGAGCGGCCCTTTCCAACGAGCCAACCCGCTTCTCTCTAACCCTAAGGCCGGCCGAGATACGGGGTACCACCGCCTGACTTTTAAACGGCCGTAGCTCCGGCGCACTAAGTCCCAGGACTTCGCCCGTCGGGTCGGTTGCTCTACCCGAGGGGAGCTTTCCAACGAGCCAACCCGCATCTCTCTAACCCTAAGCCCGGCCGAGATACGGAGTACCACTCATTGATATTCCCACGGCCGTAGCCCCGGAGCCCTTCGCAGCAGCCCTTCGGGACACCCACCCTCGGACGCCCCGCGGAGGGACCTTTCCAACGAGCCAACCCGCGCCTCTCTAACCCTTTCCCCGGCCGAGATACGGAGTACCACCCCTTGATATTCCCACGGCCGTAGCTCCGGAGCCCTTCGCCGCAGCCCTTCGGGACACCCACCCTCGGACGCCCCGCGGAGGGACCTTTCCAACGAGCCAACCCGCGCCACTCTAACCCTTTCCCCGGCCGAGATACGACCCCGAGGACGGTGGCCCCTCTACCCGACCACAGTGCACCCGAGGCCGGCCTCGGACCCCCGAGGACGGTGGCCCCTCTACCCGCCCACAGTGCACCTGAGGCCGGCCTCGGAACCCGCCACGGACACCCTGGAGCCCGTACCCGGCGCACCGTTCGGTCCCGGGCACCCACTCTTAAGCACTCCCCCCCGGCCTAAGCCCCATACTCCCGGCCCCTCTGGAGAACCAAACCGTTGGTCAACCCGAAACGATCTCCAACCATTGGTCAACCCGAAAGTACTTCCAGCAGTTGGTCAACCCGAAAGTTTCTCCAGCCGTTGGTCAACCCCATCGACTTAGGTTCTGGAGCGTTCACTTCTCCAGCCGTTGGTCAACCCCATCGACTTAGGTTCTGGAGCGGCAATAAATACGTAAGATAGCATTTAAAAACGTTTAAAAATAGATGCATTTGTTTAAAGCAAAGCATTTATTTACTTACCAGACTACAGTTGGGTTCATGTGAAACTGCAAAACACAAGCTTTACAATGATGTATCACACAATCTGATTGGAATTTGTTTTGATTAAAAATTAAGAAATTTGTACATGCAACTTTACCATTGTGATTCACAGGCCTTGTGGCCTAAAACAGGCTCAACTGTAACTCTTCTCCTTCCTGTTAGGAACAACACACAGTAAAGTCACTCATATGTCTGTAAAGTACACATAGACACCTTTAATTTGATATAAAACAAAAGACAATAGCTTCAGATTTGACTGATATACAAAGATATTTGTACATGCAGTTTACCAAATGATTTACAGGCCTTTTGCAATGACCTCAACAAGGCCGATTTGACCCCTGTTCCCTCGAGCTGTGAGTAACATACAACAATGAGCTTGGGTTCATGTGAAACTGCAAAACACAAGCTTTACAATGATGTATCACACAATCTGATTGGACTTTGTTTTGATTAAAAATTAAGAAATTTGTACATGCAACTTTACCATTGTGATTCACAGGCCTTGAGGCCTAAAACAGGCTCAACTGTAACTCTTCTCCTTCCTGTTAGGAAAAACACACAGTAAAGTCACTCATATGTCTGTAAAGTACACATAGACACCTTTAATTTGATATAAAACAAAAGACAATAGCTTCAGATTTGACTGATATACAAAGATATTTGTACAAGCAGTTTACCAAATGATTTACAGGCCTTTTGCAATGACCTCAACAAGGCCGATTTGACCCCTGTTCCCTCGAGCTGTGAGTAACATACAACAATGAGCTTGGGTTCATGTGAAACTGCAAAACACAAGCTTTACAATGATGTATCACACAATCTGATTGGACTTTGTTTTGATTAAAAATTAAGAAATTTGTACATGCAACTTTACCATTGTGATTCACAGGCCTTGTGGCCTAAAACAGGCTCAACTGTAACTCTTCTCCTTCCTGTTAGGCACAACACACAGTAAAGTCACTCATATGTCTGTAAACTACACATACACACCTTTAATTTGATATAAAAAACAAAAGACAATAGCTTCAGATTTGACTGATATACAAAGATATTTGTACATGCAGTTTACCAAATGATTTACAGGCCTTTTGCAATGACCTCAACAAGGCTGATTTGACCCCTGTTCCCTCGAGCTGTGAGTAACATACAACAATGAGCTTGGGTTCATGTGAAACTGCAAAATACAAGCTTTACAATGATGTATCACACAATCTGATTGGACTTTGTTTTGATTAAAAATTAAGAAATTTGTACATGCAACTTTACCATTGTGATTCACAGGCCTTGTGGCCTAAAACAGGCTCAACTGTAACTCTTCTCCTTCCTGTTAGGAACAACACACAGTAAAGTCACTCATATGTCTGTAAAGTACACATAGACACCTTTAATTTGATATAAAACAAAAGACAATAGCTTCAGATTTGACTGATATACAAAGATATTTGTACATGCAGTTTACCAAATGATTTACAGGCCTTTTGCAATGACCTCAACAAGGCCGATTTGACCCCTGTTCCCTTGAGCTGTGAGTAACATACAACAATGAGCTTGGGTTCATGTGAAACTGCAAAACACAAGCTTTACAATGATGTATCACACAATCTGATTGGACTTTGTTTTGATTAAAAATTAAGAAATTTGTACATGAAACTTTACCATTGTGATTCACAGGCCTTGTGGCCTAAAACAGGCTCAACTGTAACTCTTCTCCTTCCTGTTAGGAACAACACACAGTAAAGTCACTCATATGTCTGTAAAGTACACATAGACACCTTTAATTTGATATAAAACAAAAGACATTAGCTTCAGATTTGACTGATATACACAGATTTTTGTACAGGCAATTTACCAAATAATTTACTGGCCTTTTGCACTGACCTCAACAAGGCCGATTTGACCCCTGTTCCCTCGAGCTGTGAGTAACATACAACAATGAGCTTGGGTTCATGTGAAACTGCAAAACACAAGCTTTACAATGATGTATCACACAATCTGATTGGACTTTGTTTTGATTAAAAATTAAGAAATTTGTACATGCAACTTTACCATTGTGATTCACAGGCCTTGTGGCCTAAAACAGGCTCAACTGTAACTCTTCTCCTTCCTGTTAGGAACAACACACAGTAAAGTCACTCATATGTCTGTAAAGTACACATAGACACTTTTAATTTGATATAAATCAAAAGACAATAGCTTCAGATTTGACTGATATACACAGATTTTTGTACAGGCAATTTACCAAATAATTTACTGGCCTTTTGCAATGACCTCAACAAGGCCGATTTGACCCCTGTTCCCTCGAGCTGTGAGTAACATACAACAATGAGCTTGGGTTCATGTGAAACTGCAAAACACAAGCATTACAATGATGTATCACACAATCTGATTGGACTTTGTTTTGATTAAAAATTAAGAAATTTGTACATGAAACTTTACCATTGTGATTCACAGGCCTTGTGGTCTAAAACAGGATCAACTGTAACTCTTCTCCTTCCTGTTAGGAACAACACACAGTAAAGTCACTCATATGTCTGTAAAGTACACATACACATCTTTAATTTGATATAAAACAAAAGACAATAGCTTCAGATTTGACTGATATACACAGATTTTTGTACAGGCAATTTACCAAATAATTTACTGGCCTTTTGCATTGACCTCAACAAGGCTGATTTGACCCCTGTTCCCTCGAGCTGTGAGTAACATACAACAATGAGCTTGGGTTCATGTGAAACTGCAAAACACAAGCTTTACAATGATGTATCACACAATCTGATTGGACTTAGTTTTGATTAAAAATTAAGAAATTTGTACATGAAACTTTACCATTGTGATTCACAGGCCTTGTGGCCTAAAACAGGCTCAACTGTAACTCTTCTCCTTCCTGTTAGGCACAACACACAGTAAAGTCACTCATATGTCTGTAAACTACACATACACACCTTTAATTTAATATGAAAAACAAAAGACAATAGCTTCAGATTTGACTGATATAAAAAGATATTTGTACATGCAGTTTACCAAATGATTTACAGGCCTTTTGCAATGACCTCAACAAGGCTGATTTGACCCCTGATCCCTCGAGCTGTGAGTAACATACAACAATGAGCTTGGGTTCATGTAAAACTGCAAAACACAAGCATTACAATGATGTATCACACAATCTGATTGGACTTTGTTTTGATTAAAAATTAAGAAATTTGTACATGAAACTTTACCATTGTGATTCACAGGCCTTGTGGTCTAAAACAGGATCAACTGTAACTCCTCTCCTTCCTGTTAGGAACAGCACACAGTAAAGTCACTCATATGTCTGTAAAGTACACATACACACCTTTAATTTGATATAAAACAAAAGACAATAGCTTCAGATTTGACTGATATACACAGATTTTTGTACAGGCAATTTACCAAATAATTTACTGGCCTTTTGCACTGACCTCAACAAGGCCGATTTGACCCCTGTTCCCTCCAGCTGTGAATAACATACAACAATGAGCTTGGGTTCATGTGAAACTGCAAAACACATGCTTTACAATGATGTATCACACAATCTGATTGGACTTTGTTTTGATTAAAAATTAAGAAATTTGTACATGCAACTTTACCATTGTGATTCACAGGCCTTGTGGCCTAAAACAGGCTCAACTGTAACTCTTCTCCTTCCTGTTAGGAACAACACACAGTAAAGTCACTCATATGTCTGTAAAGTACACATACACATCTTTAATTTGATATAAAAAACAAAAGACAATAGCTTCAGATTTGACTGATATACACAGATATTTGTACATGCAGTTTACCAAATAATTTACTGGCCTTTTGCACTGACCTCAACAAGGCTGATTTGACCCCTGTTCCCTTGTGCTGTGAGTAACATACAACAATGAGCTTGGGTTCATGTGAAACTGCAAAACACAAGCTTTACAATGATGTATCACACAATCTGATTGGACTTTGTTTTGATTAAAAATTAAGAAATTTGTACATGCAACTTTACCATTGTGATTCACAGGCCTTGTGGCCTAAAACAGGCTCAACTGTAACTCTTCTCCTTCCTGTTAGGAACAACACACAGTAAAGTCACTCATATGTCTGTAAAGTACACATATACACCTTTAATTTGATATAAAACAAAAGACAATAGCTTCAGATTTGACTGATATACACAGATTTTTGTACAGGCAATTTGCCCCTGTCGGGCCCACCTCGGAGGCCTCCCATCGGGCAGGGGAGGCGGGGTCGGGGACCCTGGAGGTGCCGGACCTCCAGGGGGACGGAGGCCGACTCCTAGGCCGGGGAGGGTGAGCCTTGCCGGGCTAGGCTCGCGCGGTTTCAAAGGCCTGGTTCGAGAGGACCCCTTCCCCTATATACCCGATGGCACCTGTTCACACTACTGTCCCTTCTGAGAGGGGACCCCGACCGGTCCGCGGCCGGGACGGCGCACCTCGGTCGGCCTCGGCGAGTGGGTCGGGGTGCCTGGAGGTGCGCGAGTGGGCATCGTGGAAGTGCGCGAGCCACCCGACCGGGGTCTACGATCCCCCGTTTCCGAGATATCGGCCAATGAACTGCCGGGCGCCGTATCTCGGCCGGGGAAGGAGCTTTCCGACGAGACCGGCCGCGGGTCCGTGCGACCCCGGGGGCCCGAGATACTTCCGGTCGAAAATTCGAATTTCGTTACCGCGCTGCTCCGGCGCCCCGGGTCCGGGGCCTTCGCCCTTCGGGTGGGTGGCTCCGCCGCGGGGGGCCTTTCGAACGAGCCCACCCGCGCGTCGCTAGCCCTTTCCGGGGCCGAGATACGGCCGCCCCCCGCGGTATTTTCCCACGGCCGTTTCTCGGGCGCCTCGGGTCCGGGGCCTTCGCCCTTCGGGTCGGCGGCTCCGCCCGAAGGGCCCTTTCCGAGGAGCCCTCCCTCGAGTCTCTGGCCCTTTCCCGGGCCGAGATACGGCGGATCGTCTCGGAATTTTCGCTCGTCCGGAGCTCCTGCGCCACTAGCGTCCGCCTCGGAGGTCGCGCGGCCGGTCTCGTTCGAAAGGTCCGTCCCGGGGCTTTCCGACGAGCCCGGCCTCGAGTCCATGCGACCCCGCCCGCCGGAGATACGTCCGGTCGAAGCTTGCGGAAATTCCGACGGCCGTATCTCAGGCGCACCGTGTCCGGGGCCTTCGCCCTTGGGGTCGGTCGCTCTGCCGGAGGGGAGCTTTCGAACGAGCCTACCCGCGACCCTCTAGCCCTTTCCCCGGCCGAGATACGGCGGTCCCTCCCCGGATTTTCCCACGGCCGCAGCTCGGGCGCCTTTGCTCGGATCGACTCGCCCTTTGGGTCGGTTGCTCTACCCGCCGTAGCTCCGGCCCACCAAGTCCCAGGACTTCGCCTGTCGGGTCGGTTGCAACGAGCCTACCCGCATCTCTCTAACCCCAAGCCCGGCCGAGATACGGTGGTCCCTCCGCGGATTTTCCCACGGCCGCAGCTCGGGCGCCTTTGCTCGGATCGACTCGCCCTTTGGGTCGGTTGCTCCACTGGAGGGGAACTTTCCAACCAGCCAACCCGCTTCTCTCTAACCCTAAGCCCGGGCGAGATACGGCGTACCACCGCCTGACCTTTAAATGCCCGTAACTCGGGCGCCTTTGCTCGGATGAACTCGTCTCTCGGGTCGGTTGCTATACCGGAGCGGCCCTTTCCAACGAGCCAACCCGCTTCTCTCTAACCCTAAGCCTGGCCGAGATACGATGTACCACCGCCTGACATTTAAACGGCCGTAACTCAGGCGCCTTTGCTCGGATGAACTCGTCCCTCTGGTCGGTTGCTCTACCGGAGGGGCCCTTTCCAACGAGCCTACCCGCTTCTCTCTAACCCCAAGCCCGGGCGAGATACGGCGTACCACCGCCTGACCTTTAAACGCCCGTAACTCGGGCGCCTTTGCTCGGATCGACTCGCCCTTTGGGTCGGTTGCTCTACCCGCCGTAGCTCCGGCGCACTAAGTCCCAGGACTTCGCCCGTCGGGTCGGTTGCTCTACCCGAGGGGAGCTTTCCAACGAGCCAACCCGCATCTCTCTAACCCTAAGCCCGGCCGAGATACTGGGTACCACCGCCTGACTTTTAAACGGCCGTAACTCGGGCGCCTTTGCTCAGATGAATTCGTCCCTCGGGTCGGTTGCTCTACCGGAGCGGCCCTTTACAACGAGCCAACCCGCTTCTCTATAACCCTAAGCCCGGCCGAGATAAGGGGTACCACCGCCTGACCTTTAAACGGCCGTAGCTCCGGCGCACTAAGTCCCAGGACTTCGCCCGTCGGGTCGGTTGCTCTACCCGAGGGGAGCTTTCCAACGAGCCAACCAGCATCTCTCTAACCCTAAGCCCGGCCGAGATACGGGGTACCACCGCCTGACTTTTAAACGGCCGCAGCTCGGGCGCCTTTGCTCGGATCGACTCGTCCCTCGGGTCGGTTGCTCCACTGGAGGGGACCTTTCCAACGAGCCAACCCGCTTCTCTCTAACCCTAAGCCCGGGCGAGATACGGCGTACCATCGCCTGACCTTTAAACGCCCGTAACTCGGGCGCCTTTGCTCGGATGAACTCGTCTCTCGGGTCGTTTGCTCTACCGGAGCGGCCCTTTCCAATGAGCCAACCCGCTTCTCTCTAACCCTAAGCCCGGCCGAGATACGATGTACCACCGCCTGACCTTTAAACGGCCGTAACTCGGGCGCCTTTGCTCGGATGAACTCGTCCCTCTGGTCGGTTGCTCTACCGGAGCGGCCCTTTCCAACGAGCCAACCCGCTTCTCTCTAACCCTAAGCCCGGCTGAGATACGGGGTACCACCGCCTGACCTTTAAACGGCCGTAGCTCCGGCGCACTAAGTCCCAGGACTTCGCCCGTCGGGTCGATTGCTCTACCCGAGGGGAGCTTTTCAACGAGCCAACCCGCATCTCTCTAACCCTAAGCCCGGCCGAGATACGGCGTACCACCGCCTGACCTTTAAACGCCCGTAACTCGGGCGCCTTTGCTCGGATCGACTCGCCCTTTGGGTCGGTTGCTCTACCGGAGCGGCCCTATCCAACGAGCCAACACGCATCTCTCTAACCCTAAGCCCGGGCGAGATACGGCGTACCACCGCCTGACCTTTAAATGGCCGTAACTCGGGCGCCTTTGCTCGGATGAACTCGTCCCTCTGGTCGGTTGCTCTACCGCAGTGGCCCTTACCAACGAGCCAACCCGCTTCTCTCTAACCCTAAGCCCGGCCGAGATACGGGGTACCACCGCCTGACCTTTAAACGGCCGTAGCTCTGGCGCACTAAGTCCCAGGACTTCGCCCGTCGGGTCGGTTGCTCTACCCGAGGGGAGCTTTCCAACGAGCCAACCCGCATCTCTCTAACCCTAAGCCCGGCCGAGATACGGGGTACCACCGCCTGACTTTTAAACGGCCGTAACTCGGGCGCCTTTGCTCGGATGAACTCGTCCCTCGGGTCGGTTGCTCTACCGGAGCAGCCCTTTCCAACGAGCCTACCCGCATCTCTCTAACCCCAAGCCCGGCCGAGATACGGCGGTCCCTCCGCGGATTTTCCCACGGCCGCAGCTCGGGCGCCTTTGCTCGGATCGACTCGCCCTTTGGGTCGGTTGCTCCACGTAAGATAGCATTTAAAAACGTTTAAAAATCAAAAGTCACTCATATGTCTGTAAACTACACATACACACCTTTAATTTGATATAAAACAAAAGACAATAGCTTCAGATTTGACTGATATACACAGATTTTTGTACAGGCAATTTAACAAATAATTTACTGGCCTTTTGCAATGACCTCAACAAGGCCGATTTGACCCCTGTTATCTCGAGCTGTGAGTAACATACAACAATGAGCTTGGATTCATGTGAAACTGCAAAACACAAGCATTACAATGATGTATCACACAATCTGATTGGACTTTGTTTTAATTAAAAATTAAGAAATTTGTACATGCAACTTTACCATTGTGATTCACAGGCCTTGTGGCCTAAAACAGGCTCAACTGTAACTCTTCTCCTTCCTGTTAGGAACAACACACATTAAAGTCACTCATATGTCTGTAAACTACATATACACACCTTTAATTTGATATAAAACAAAAGACAATAGCTTCAGATTTGACTGATATACAAAGATATTTGTACATGCAGTTTACCAAATGATTTACAGGCCTTTTGCAATGACCTCAACAAGGCAGATTTGACCCCTGTTCCCTCGAGCTGTGAGTACAATACAACAATGAGCTTGGGTTCATTTGAAACCGCAAAACACAAGCTTTACAATGATGTATCACACAGTCTGATTGGACTTTGTTTTGATTAAAAATTAAGAAATTTGTACATGCAACTTTACCATTGTGATTCACAGGCCTTGTGGCCTAAAACAGGCTCAACTGTAACTCTTCTCCTTCCTGTTAGGAACAACACACAGTAAAGTCACTCATATGTTTGTAAACCACACATACACACCTTTAATTTGATATAAAACAAAAGACAATAGCTTCAGATTTGACTGATATACACAGATTTTTGTACAGGCAGTTTACCAAATAATTTACTGGCCTTTTGCAATGACCTCAACAAGGCCGATTTGACCCCTGTTATCTCGAGCTGTGAGTAACATACAACAATGAGCTTGGGTTCATGTGAAACTGCAAAACACAAGCTTTACAATGATGTATCACACAATCTGATTGGACTTTGTTTTAATTAAAAATTAAGAAATTTGTACATGCAACTTTACCATTGTGATTCACAGGCCTTGTGGCCTAAAACAGGCTCAACTGTAACTCTTCTCCTTCCTGTTAGGAACAACACACAGTAAAGTCACTCATATATCTGTAAACTACACATACACACCTTTAATTTGATATAAAACAAAAGACAATAGCTTCAGATTTGACTGATATACAAAGATATTTGTACATGCAGTTTACCAAATGATTTACAGGCCTTTTGCAATGACCTCAACAAGGCCGATTTGACCCCTGTTCCCTCGAGCTGTGAGTACAATACAACAATGAGCTTGGGTTCATTTGAAACCGCAAAACACAAGCTTTACAATGATGTATAACACAGTCTGATTGGACTTTGTTTTGATTAAAAATTAAGAAATTTGTACATGCAACTTTACCATTGTGATTCACAGGCCTTGTGGCCTAAAACAGGCTCAACTGTAACTCTTCTCCTTTCTGTTAGAAACAACACACTCAAGAAAGTCACTCATATGTCTGTAAACTACTGGAGGAACCGGACTTCCAGGAGGGAGGGCCGCCCTGTCAGGCCCGCCTCCGAGTCACCTCTCTGGGCTACGGAGGAGTGGACGTGTGCCCTGGAGGAACCGGACTTCCAGGAGGGAGGGCCGCCCTGTCAGGCCCGCCTCGGAGTCACCTCTCTGGGCTACGGAGGTAGGGACGTGTGCCCTGGAGGAACCAGACTTCCAGGAGGGAGGGCCGCCCTGACAGGCCCGCCTCGGAGGCCTCCCCTCGGGCAGGGCCGAGATACGGCGGATCGTCGCGGAATTTTCGCTCGTCCGGAGCTCCGGCGCCCCTAGCGTCCGCCTTGGAGGTCGCGCGGCCGGTCTCGTTCGAAAGGTCCGTCCCGGGGCTTTCCGACGAGCCCGGCCTCGAGTCCGTGCGACCCCGCCCGCCGGAGATACGTCCGGTCGAAGCTCGCGGAGGCCTTCGGGGCCTTCGCCCTTCGGGTCGGTCGCTCTGCCGGAGGGGAGCTTTCGAACGAGCCTACCCGCGAGCCTCTAGCCCTTTCCCCGGCCGAGATACAACGGTTCCCCCGCGGATTTTCCCACGGCCGCAGCTCGGGCGCCTTTACTCGGATCGACTCGCCCTTTGGGTCGGTTGCTCCACCGGAGGGGAACTTTCCAACGAGCCGACCCGCGTCTCTCTAACCCCAAGCCCGGCAGAGATACGGCGGTCCCTCTGCGGATTTTCCCACGGCCGCAGCTCGGGCGCCTTTGCTCGGATCGACTCGCCCTTTGGGTCGGTTGCTCTACCGGAGCGGCCCTATCCAACGAGCTAACCCGCTTCTCTCTAACCCTAAGCCCGGCCGAGATACGGGGTACCACCGCTTGAACTTTAAACGGCCTTAGCTCGGGCGCCTTTGCTCGGATCGACTCGCCCTTTGGGTCGGTTGCTCTACCGGAGCGGCCCTATCCAACGAGCCAAAACGCTTCTCTCTAACCCTAAGCCCGGCCGAGATACGGGGTACCACCGCTTGAACTTTAAACGGCCGTAGCTCGGGCGCCTTTGCTCGGATCGACTCGCCCTTTGGGTCGGTTGCTCCACCGGAGGGGACCTTTCGAACGAGCCAACACGCATCTCTCTAACCCTAAGCCCGGGCGAGATACGGCGTACCACCGCCTGACTTTTAAACGCCCGTAGCTCCGGTGCACTAAGTCCCAGGACTTCGCCCTTTGGGTCGGTTGCTCCACCGGAGGGGACCTTTCCAACGAGCCAACCCGCGTCTCTCTAACCCCAAGCCCGGCCGAGATACGGCGGTCCCTCCGCGGATTTTCCCACGGCCGCAGCTCGGGCGCCTTTGATCGGATCGACTCGCCCTTTGGGTCGGTTGCTCCACTGGAGGGGACCTTTCCAACGAGCCAACCCGCTTCTCTCTAACCCTAAGCCCGGCCGAGATACGGCGTACCACCGCCTGACCTTTAAACAACCGTAACTCGCAGGGGCGTAGCAAGCTTTTTAAAAGTGTGGGGGATGGATATATATCATTTTAAATTTGATATAAACACACCAGAAACAGGCGTATGTGCACCTGGGATGGAATTAAGCACCACCCATGACACAAACACACGCTCTCTTCCTTCATAGACCTCTTTCACAAACTGTAACATTCATTTTTCATTGCACACCTGTGAAACTTTATGTGTCTCTCTCTCTCTTTAAACTGATGCCTCCAGCAACCTCATCTCCTAAACAAGGTGATAAAGGAATAAGGCTGTGGTACTAGCAAACCTTATTGAAACTTGAAAAGTAATATATTAAATTAATGCCAAAATATATAATGGTAATAGGCTACTGTTTAATGTCAACATTTATCAATGTCCAGCTTTCAACTTCACTTACAGGATTTCTCTTGAAAAAGGTGTCAATCTTCTCCTGCCTCTTTCTTTTCTGTATCTTATTGATACTGCGTGACAAAAAGATAATGGTAAGCTCGATAGTGACATGGGTCTGACAGGACTGTTACTGCTAAATTTTGCTACTTGTGCCCTGAAAAGCTTTTTCTCTGGTGGTCTAAATGATGTAACAATTTACCGTTTTTACATTTAAATAATATAGGCTACACTTTTCTTTCATTGTTTGCATAAGTTACCTGTTGAAGAACTATGTCATCATTTCTCATTTTTTTCTCCTCAACAAGTACAATCATACACAACAGGTAGTATTAACAAAGTATTCAGCTAATCAACAAACAATGCTCAAAATATCAAATCGATTGCAATTTGTCCCTCATCCTCGTCAATTCCCTGCCTTCTTCATCACAGGTTATACATTGCATGCCACATTGTCTACATGACCGAATTTAGCCAGCTGCTGAACAATAATCCAATTAGCATTAGTCCCAAGCACATATCAAGCTTATTCAAAAACCTCAAAAGCATAGAGTTGATTAAAGTGTTTAATAAAGTTTTTTAAACACTCATTCAAAGTAGCCTACCTGAAAAAGGGAGATGTAAATAAACATAAGTTCCCGCCTCCTCAGCGCGAGCTGACCGATCAATCTAACCCACCAAGAGAGGCGGGACTTAAGGCAGAACAGCCAATCATCAGCCGGTAACACTCAAAGCCGGCGTCATGTTTGAGAGGGGAGGGGGAGAGGAAGCAGCGCAGCGCAGCAGACAGAGAGCGGCCAGAGAAACGGAGGAGCGACTTAATAAGGCGTTCTTGAAAAACTGCATAAAAAGTGTGGGTGTTGAACCCTCTCACCGGGAAAAGTGTGGGTGTTAAAACACCCACATCCCCCACGGGTGCGACGCCCCTGGTAACTCGGGCGCCTTTGCTCGGATAAACTCGTCCCTCGGGTCGGTTGCTCTACCGGAGCGGCCCTTTCCAACGAGCCAACCCGCTTCTCTATAACCCCAAGCCCGGGCGATATACGGCGTACCACCGCCTGGCCTTTAAACGCCGTAGCTCCGGCGCACTAAGTCCCAGGACTTCGCCCTTTGGGTCGGATGCTCCACCGGAGGGTTCCTTTCCAACGAGCCAACCCGCATCTCTCTAACCCCAAGCCCGGTCGAGATACGGCGGTCCCTCCGCGGATTTTCCCACGGCCGCAGCTCGGGCGCCTTTGCTCGGATCGACTCGCCCTTTGTGTCGATTCCTCCACTGGAGGGGACCTTTCCAACGAGCCAAACCGCTTCTCTCTAACCCTAAGCCCGGGCGAGATACGGCGTACTACTGCCTGACCTTTAAATGCCCGTAACTCGGGCGCCTTTGCTCGGATGAACTCGTCCCTCGGGTCGGTTGCTCTACCGGAGCGGCCCTTTCCAACGAGCCAACCCGCTTCTCTCTAACCCTAAGCCCGGCCGAGATACGATGTACCACCGCCTGACCTTTAAACAGCCGTAACTCAGGGGCCTTTGCTCGGATGAACTCGTCCCTCTGGTCGGTTGCTCTACCGGAGCGGCCCTTTCCAACGAGCCAACCCCCTTCTCTCTAACCCTAAGGCCGGCCGAGATACGGGGTACCACCGCCTGACTTTTAAACGGCCGTAGCTCCGGCGCACTAAGTCCCAGGACTTCGCCCGTCGGGTCGGTTGCTCTACCCGAGGGGAGCTTTCCAACGAGCCAACCCGCATCTCTCTAACCCTAAGCCCGGCCGAGATACGGAGTACCACTCATTGATATTCCCACGGCCGTAGCCCCGGAGCCCTTCGCAGCAGCCCTTCGGGACACCCACCCTCGGACGCCCCGCGGAGGGACCTTTCCAACGAGCCAACCCGCGCCTCTCTAACCCTTTCCCCGGCCGAGATACGGAGTACCACCCCTTGATATTCCCACGGCCGTAGCTCCGGAGCCCTTCGCCGCAGCCCTTCGGGACACCCACCCTCGGACGCCCCGCGGAGGGACCTTTCCAACGAGCCAACCCGCGCCACTCTAACCCTTTCCCCGGCCGAGATACGACCCCGAGGACGGTGGCCCCTCTACCCGACCACAGTGCACCCGAGGCCGGCCTCGGACCCCCGAGGACGGTGGCCCCTCTACCCGCCCACAGTGCACCTGAGGCCGGCCTCGGAACCCGCCACGGACACCCTGGAGCCCGTACCCGGCGCACCGTTCGGTCCCGGGCACCCACTCTTAAGCACTCCCCCCCGGCCTAAGCCCCATACTCCCGGCCCCTCTGGAGAACCAAACCGTTGGTCAACCCGAAACGATCTCCAACCATTGGTCAACCCGAAAGTACTTCCAGCAGTTGGTCAACCCGAAAGTTTCTCCAGCCGTTGGTCAACCCCATCGACTTAGGTTCTGGAGCGTTCACTTCTCCAGCCGTTGGTCAACCCCATCGACTTAGGTTCTGGAGCGGCAATAAATACGTAAGATAGCATTTAAAAACGTTTAAAAATAGATGCATTTGTTTAAAGCAAAGCATTTATTTACTTACCAGACTACAGTTGGGTTCATGTGAAACTGCAAAACACAAGCTTTACAATGATGTATCACACAATCTGATTGGAATTTGTTTTGATTAAAAATTAAGAAATTTGTACATGCAACTTTACCATTGTGATTCACAGGCCTTGTGGCCTAAAACAGGCTCAACTGTAACTCTTCTCCTTCCTGTTAGGAACAACACACAGTAAAGTCACTCATATGTCTGTAAACTACACATACACACCTTTAATTTGATATAAAAAACAAAAGACAATAGCTTCAGATTTGACTGATATACAAAGATTTTTGTACAGGCAATTTACCAAATAATTTACAGGCCTTTTGCAATGACCTCAACAAGGCTGATTTGACCCCTGTTATCTCGAGCTGTGAGTAACATACAACAATGAGCTTGGGTTCATGTGAAACTGCAAAACACAAGCTTTACAATGATGTATCACACAATCTGATTGGACTTTGTTTTGATTAAAAATTAAGAAATTTGTACATGCAACTTTACCATTGTGATTCACAGGCCTTGTGGCCTAAAACAGGCTCAACTGTAACTCTTCTCCTTCCTGTTAGGAACAACACACAGTAAAGTCACTCATATGTCTGTAAAGTACACATACACATCTTTAATTTGATATAAAAAACAAAAGACAATAGCTTCAGATTTGACTGATATACACAGATTTTTGTACAGGCAATTTACCAAATAATTTACTGGCCTTTTGCACTGACCTCAACAAGGCCGATTTGACCCCTGTTCCCTCCAGCTGTGAGTAACATACAACAATGAGCTTGGGTTCATGTGAAACTGCAAAACACAAGCTTTACAATGATGTATCACACAATCTGATTGGACTTTGTTTTAATTAAAAATTAAGAAATTTGTACATGCAACTTTACCATTGTGATTCACAGGCCTTGTGGCCTAAAACAGGCTCAACTGTAACTCTTCTCCTTCCTGTTAGGAACAACACACAGTAAAGTCACTCATATGTCTGTAAAGTACACATACACACCTTTAATTTGATATAAAACAAAAGACAATAGCTTCAGATTTGACTGATATACAAAGATATTTGTACATGCAGTTTACCAAATGATTTACAGGCCTTTTGCAATGACCTCAACAAGGCCGATTTGACCCCTGTTCCCTCGAGCTGTGAGTAACATACAACAATGAGCTTGGGTTCATGTGAAACTGCAAAACACAAGCTTTACAATGATGTATCACACAATCTGATTGGACTTTGTTTTGATTAAAAATTAAGAAATTTGTACATGCAACTTTACCATTGTGATTCTGCTACCCAGTCTCACAAAGTTTCGTGATATAGTCACGTATACAGGCTCAACTGTAACTCTTCTCCTTCCTGTTAGGAACAACACACAGTAAAGTCACTCATATGTCTGTAAAGTACACATAGACACCTTTAATTTGATATAAAACAAAAGACAATAGCTTCAGATTTGACTGATATACAAAGATATTTGTACATGCAGTTTACCAAATGATTTACAGGCCTTTTGCAATGACCTCAACA
The DNA here is from genome assembly GCF_030506205.2 of Paramisgurnus dabryanus. NCBI lineage: Eukaryota > Metazoa > Chordata > Actinopteri > Cypriniformes > Cobitidae > Paramisgurnus > Paramisgurnus dabryanus. The sequence goes on along the minus strand of NC_133350.1, from coordinate 38,449,123 downwards.
AGGCCGATTTGACCCCTGTTCCCTCGAGCTGTGAGTAACATACAACAATGAGCTTGGGTTCATGTGAAACTGCAAAACACAAGCTTTACAATGATGTATCACACAATCTGATTGGACTTTGTTTTGATTAAAAATTAAGAAATTTGTACATGCAACTTTACCATTGTGATTCACAGGCCTTGAGGCCTAAAACAGGCTCAACTGTAACTCTTCTCCTTCCTGTTAGGAAAAACACACAGTAAAGTCACTCATATGTCTGTAAAGTACACATAGACACCTTTAATTTGATATAAAACAAAAGACAATAGCTTCAGATTTGACTGATATACAAAGATATTTGTACATGCAGTTTACCAAATGATTTACAGGCCTTTTGCAATGACCTCAACAAGGCCGATTTGACCCCTGTTCCCTCGAGCTGTGAGTAACATACAACAATGAGCTTGGGTTCATGTGAAACTGCAAAACACAAGCTTTACAATGATGTATCACACAATCTGATTGGACTTTGTTTTGATTAAAAATTAAGAAATTTGTACATGCAACTTTACCATTGTGATTCACAGGCCTTGTGGCCTAAAACAGGCTCAACTGTAACTCTTCTCCTTCCTGTTAGGCACAACACACAGTAAAGTCACTCATATGTCTGTAAACTACACATACACACCTTTAATTTGATATAAAAAACAAAAGACAATAGCTTCAGATTTGACTGATATACAAAGATATTTGTACATGCAGTTTACCAAATGATTTACAGGCCTTTTGCAATGACCTCAACAAGGCTGATTTGACCCCTGTTCCCTCGAGCTGTGAGTAACATACAACAATGAGCTTGGGTTCATGTGAAACTGCAAAATACAAGCTTTACAATGATGTATCACACAATCTGATTGGACTTTGTTTTGATTAAAAATTAAGAAATTTGTACATGCAACTTTACCATTGTGATTCACAGGCCTTGTGGCCTAAAACAGGCTCAACTGTAACTCTTCTCCTTCCTGTTAGGAACAACACACAGTAAAGTCACTCATATGTCTGTAAAGTACACATAGACACCTTTAATTTGATATAAAACAAAAGACAATAGCTTCAGATTTGACTGATATACAAAGATATTTGTACATGCAGTTTACCAAATGATTTACAGGCCTTTTGCAATGACCTCAACAAGGCCGATTTGACCCCTGTTCCCTCGAGCTGTGAGTAACATACAACAATGAGCTTGGGTTCATGTGAAACTGCAAAACACAAGCTTTACAATGATGTATCACACAATCTGATTGGACTTTGTTTTGATTAAAAATTAAGAAATTTGTACATGCAACTTTACCATTGTGATTCACAGGCCTTGAGGCCTAAAACAGGCTCAACTGTAACTCTTCTCCTTCCTGTTAGGAAAAACACACAGTAAAGTCACTCATATGTCTGTAAAGTACACATAGACACCTTTAATTTGATATAAAACAAAAGACAATAGCTTCAGATTTGACTGATATACAAAGATATTTGTACATGCAGTTTACCAAATGATTTACAGGCCTTTTGCAATGACCTCAACAAGGCCGATTTGACCCCTGTTCCCTCGAGCTGTGAGTAACATACAACAATGAGCTTGGGTTCATGTGAAACTGCAAAACACAAGCTTTACAATGATGTATCACACAATCTGATTGGACTTTGTTTTGATTAAAAATTAAGAAATTTGTACATGCAACTTTACCATTGTGATTCACAGGCCTTGTGGCCTAAAACAGGCTCAACTGTAACTCTTCTCCTTCCTGTTAGGCACAACACACAGTAAAGTCACTCATATGTCTGTAAACTACACATACACACCTTTAATTTGATATAAAAAACAAAAGACAATAGCTTCAGATTTGACTGATATACAAAGATATTTGTACATGCAGTTTACCAAATGATTTACAGGCCTTTTGCAATGACCTCAACAAGGCTGATTTGACCCCTGTTCCCTCGAGCTGTGAGTAACATACAACAATGAGCTTGGGTTCATGTGAAACTGCAAAATACAAGCTTTACAATGATGTATCACACAATCTGATTGGACTTTGTTTTGATTAAAAATTAAGAAATTTGTACATGCAACTTTACCATTGTGATTCACAGGCCTTGTGGCCTAAAACAGGCTCAACTGTAACTCTTCTCCTTCCTGTTAGGAACAACACACAGTAAAGTCACTCATATGTCTGTAAAGTACACATAGACACCTTTAATTTGATATAAAACAAAAGACAATAGCTTCAGATTTGACTGATATACAAAGATATTTGTACATGCAGTTTACCAAATGATTTACAGGCCTTTTGCAATGACCTCAACAAGGCCGATTTGACCCCTGTTCCCTTGAGCTGTGAGTAACATACAACAATGAGCTTGGGTTCATGTGAAACTGCAAAACACAAGCTTTACAATGATGTATCAAACAATCTGATTGGACTTTGTTTTGATTAAAAATTAAGAAATTTGTACATGAAACTTTACCATTGTGATTCACAGGCCTTGTGGCCTAAAACAGGCTCAACTGTAACTCTTCTCCTTCCTGTTAGGAACAACACACAGTAAAGTCACTCATATGTCTGTAAAGTACACATAGACACCTTTAATTTGATATAAAACAAAAGACATTAGCTTCAGATTTGACTGATATACACAGATTTTTGTACAGGCAATTTACCAAATAATTTACTGGCCTTTTGCACTGACCTCAACAAGGCCGATTTGACCCCTGTTCCCTCGAGCTGTGAGTAACATACAACAATGAGCTTGGGTTCATGTGAAACTGCAAAACACAAGCTTTACAATGATGTATCACACAATCTGATTGGACTTTGTTTTGATTAAAAATTAAGAAATTTGTACATGCAACTTTACCATTGTGATTCACAGGCCTTGTGGCCTAAAACAGGCTCAACTGTAACTCTTCTCCTTCCTGTTAGGAACAACACACAGTAAAGTCACTCATATGTCTTCAAAGTACACATACACATCTTTAATTTGATATAAAACAAAAGACAATAGCTTCAGATTTGACTGATATACACAGATTTTTGTACAGGCAATTTACCAAATAATTTACTGGCCTTTTGCATTGACCTCAACAAGGCTGATTTGACCCCTGTTCCCTCGAGCTGTGAGTAACATACAACAATGAGCTTGGGTTCATGTGAAACTGCAAAACACAAGCTTTACAATGATGTATCACACAATCTGATTGGACTTAGTTTTGATTAAAAATTAAGAAATTTGTACATGAAACTTTACCATTGTGATTCACAGGCCTTGTGGCCTAAAACAGGCTCAACTGTAACTCTTCTCCTTCCTGTTAGGCACAACACACAGTAAAGTCACTCATATGTCTGTAAACTACACATACACACCTTTAATTTAATATGAAAAACAAAAGACAATAGCTTCAGATTTGACTGATATACAAAGATATTTGTACATGCAGTTTACCAAATGATTTACAGGCCTTTTGCAATGACCTCAACAAGGCTGATTTGACCCCTGATCCCTCGAGCTGTGAGTAACATACAACAATGAGCTTGGGTTCATGTGAAACTGCAAAACACAAGCATTACAATGATGTATCACACAATCTGATTGGACTTTGTTTTGATTAAAAATTAAGAAATTTGTACATGAAACTTTACCATTGTGATTCACAGGCCTTGTGGTCTAAAACAGGATCAACTGTAACTCCTCTCCTTCCTGTTAGGAACAGCACACAGTAAAGTCACTCATATGTCTGTAAAGTACACATACACACCTTTAATTTGATATAAAACAAAAGACAATAGCTTCAGATTTGACTGATATACACAGATTTTTGTACAGGCAATTTACCAAATAATTTACTGGCCTTTTGCACTGACCTCAACAAGGCCGATTTGACCCCTGTTCCCTCCAGCTGTGAGTAACATACAACAATGAGCTTGGGTTCATGTGAAACTGCAAAACACATGCTTTACAATGATGTATCACACAATCTGATTGGACTTTGTTTTGATTAAAAATTAAGAAATTTGTACATGCAACTTTACCATTGTGATTCACAGGCCTTGTGGCCTAAAACAGGCTCAACTGTAACTCTTCTCCTTCCTGTTAGGAACAACACACAGTAAAGTCACTCATATGTCTGTAAAGTACACATACACATCTTTAATTTGATATAAAAAACAAAAGACAATAGCTTCAGATTTGACTGATATACACAGATATTTGTACATGCAGTTTACCAAATAATTTACTGGCCTTTTGCACTGACCTCAACAAGGCTGATTTGACCCCTGTTCCCTCGAGCTGTGAGTAACATACAACAATGAGCTTGGGTTCATGTGAAACTGCAAAACACAAGCTTTACAATGATGTATCACACAATCTGATTGGACTTTGTTTTGATTAAAAATTAAGAAATTTGTACATGCAACTTTACCATTGTGATTCACAGGCCTTGTGGCCTAAAACAGGCTCAACTGTAACTCTTCTCCTTCCTGTTAGGAACAACACACAGTAAAGTCACTCATATGTCTGTAAAGTACACATATACACCTTTAATTTGATATAAAACAAAAGACAATAGCTTCAGATTTGACTGATATACACAGATTTTTGTACAGGCAATTTGCCCCTGTCGGGCCCACCTCGGAGGCCTCCCATCGGGCAGGGGAGGCGGGGTCGGGGACCCTGGAGGTGCCGGACCTCCAGGGGGACGGAGGCCGACTCCTAGGCCGGGGAGGGTGAGCCTTGCCGGGCTAGGCTCGCGCGGTTTCAAAGGCCTGGTTCGAGAGGACCCCTTCCCCTATATACCCGATGGCACCTGTTCACACTACTGTCCCTTCTGAGAGGGGACCCCGACCGGTCCGCGGCCGGGACGGCGCACCTCGGTCGGCCTCGGCGAGTGGGTCGGGGTGCCTGGAGGTGCGCGAGTGGGCATCGTGGAAGTGCGCGAGCCACCCGACCGGGGTCTACGATCCCCCGTTTCCGAGATATCGGCCAATGAACTGCCGGGCGCCGTATCTCGGCCGGGGAAGGAGCTTTCCGACGAGACCGGCCGCGGGTCCGTGCGACCCCGGGGGCCCGAGATACTTCCGGTCGAAAATTCGAATTTCGTTACCGCGCTGCTCCGGCGCCCCGGGTCCGGGGCCTTCGCCCTTCGGGTGGGTGGCTCCGCCGCGGGGGGCCTTTCGAACGAGCCCACCCGCGCGTCGCTAGCCCTTTCCGGGGCCGAGATACGGCCGCCCCCCGCGGTATTTTCCCACGGCCGTTTCTCGGGCGCCTCGGGTCCGGGGCCTTCGCCCTTCGGGTCGGCGGCTCCGCCCGAAGGGCCCTTTCCGAGGAGCCCTCCCTCGAGTCTCTGGCCCTTTCCCGGGCCGAGATACGGCGGATCGTCTCGGAATTTTCGCTCGTCCGGAGCTCCTGCGCCACTAGCGTCCGCCTCGGAGGTCGCGCGGCCGGTCTCGTTCGAAAGGTCCGTCCCGGGGCTTTCCGACGAGCCCGGCCTCGAGTCCATGCGACCCCGCCCGCCGGAGATACGTCCGGTCGAAGCTCGCGGAAATTCCGACGGCCGTATCTCAGGCGCACCGTGTCCGGGGCCTTCGCCCTTCGGGTCGGTCGCTCTGCCGGAGGGGAGCTTTCGAACGAGCCTACCCGCGACCCTCTAGCCCTTTCCCCGGCCGAGATACGGCGGTCCCTCCCCGGATTTTCCCACGGCCGCAGCTCGGGCGCCTTTGCTCGGATCGACTCGCCCTTTGGGTCGGTTGCTCTACCCGCCGTAGCTCCGGCCCACTAAGTCCCAGGACTTCGCCTGTCGGGTCGGTTGCAACGAGCCTACCCGCATCTCTCTAACCCCAAGCCCGGCCGAGATACGGTGGTCCCTCCGCGGATTTTCCCACGGCCGCAGCTCGGGCGCCTTTGCTCGGATCGACTCGCCCTTTGGGTCGGTTGCTCCACTGGAGGGGAACTTTCCAACCAGCCAACCCGCTTCTCTCTAACCCTAAGCCCGGGCGAGATACGGCGTACCACCGCCTGACCTTTAAATGCCCGTAACTCGGGCGCCTTTGCTCGGATGAACTCGTCTCTCGGGTCGGTTGCTATACCGGAGCGGCCCTTTCCAACGAGCCAACCCGCTTCTCTCTAACCCTAAGCCTGGCCGAGATACGATGTACCACCGCCTGACATTTAAACGGCCGTAACTCAGGCGCCTTTGCTCGGATGAACTCGTCCCTCTGGTCGGTTGCTCTACCGGAGGGGCCCTTTCCAACGAGCCTACCCGCTTCTCTCTAACCCCAAGCCCGGGCGAGATACGGCGTACCACCGCCTGACCTTTAAACGCCCGTAACTCGGGCGCCTTTGCTCGGATCGACTCGCCCTTTGGGTCGGTTGCTCTACCCGCCGTAGCTCCGGCGCACTAAGTCCCAGGACTTCGCCCGTCGGGTCGGTTGCTCTACCCGAGGGGAGCTTTCCAACGAGCCAACCCGCATCTCTCTAACCCTAAGCCCGGCCGAGATACTGGGTACCACCGCCTGACTTTTAAACGGCCGTAACTCGGGCGCCTTTGCTCAGATGAATTCGTCCCTCGGGTCGGTTGCTCTACCGGAGCGGCCCTTTACAACGAGCCAACCCGCTTCTCTATAACCCTAAGCCCGGCCGAGATAAGGGGTACCACCGCCTGACCTTTAAACGGCCGTAGCTCCGGCGCACTAAGTCCCAGGACTTCGCCCGTCGGGTCGGTTGCTCTACCCGAGGGGAGCTTTCCAACGAGCCAACCAGCATCTCTCTAACCCTAAGCCCGGCCGAGATACGGGGTACCACCGCCTGACTTTTAAACGGCCGCAGCTCGGGCGCCTTTGCTCGGATCGACTCGTCCCTCGGGTCGGTTGCTCCACTGGAGGGGACCTTTCCAACGAGCCAACCCGCTTCTCTCTAACCCTAAGCCCGGGCGAGATACGGCGTACCATCGCCTGACCTTTAAACGCCCGTAACTCGGGCGCCTTTGCTCGGATGAACTCGTCTCTCGGGTCGTTTGCTCTACCGGAGCGGCCCTTTCCAATGAGCCAACCCGCTTCTCTCTAACCCTAAGCCCGGCCGAGATACGATGTACCACCGCCTGACCTTTAAACGGCCGTAACTCGGGCGCCTTTGCTCGGATGAACTCGTCCCTCTGGTCGGTTGCTCTACCGGAGCGGCCCTTTCCAACGAGCCAACCCGCTTCTCTCTAACCCTAAGCCCGGCTGAGATACGGGGTACCACCGCCTGACCTTTAAACGGCCGTAGCTCCGGCGCACTAAGTCCCAGGACTTCGCCCGTCGGGTCGATTGCTCTACCCGAGGGGAGCTTTTCAACGAGCCAACCCGCATCTCTCTAACCCTAAGCCCGGCCGAGATACGGCGTACCACCGCCTGACCTTTAAACGCCCGTAACTCGGGCGCCTTTGCTCGGATCGACTCGCCCTTTGGGTCGGTTGCTCTACCGGAGCGGCCCTATCCAACGAGCCAACACGCATCTCTCTAACCCTAAGCCCGGGCGAGATACGGCGTACCACCGCCTGACCTTTAAATGGCCGTAACTCGGGCGCCTTTGCTCGGATGAACTCGTCCCTCTGGTCGGTTGCTCTACCGCAGTGGCCCTTACCAACGAGCCAACCCGCTTCTCTCTAACCCTAAGCCCGGCCGAGATACGGGGTACCACCGCCTGACCTTTAAACGGCCGTAGCTCTGGCGCACTAAGTCCCAGGACTTCGCCCGTCGGGTCGGTTGCTCTACCCGAGGGGAGCTTTCCAACGAGCCAACCCGCATCTCTCTAACCCTAAGCCCGGCCGAGATACGGGGTACCACCGCCTGACTTTTAAACGGCCGTAACTCGGGCGCCTTTGCTCGGATGAACTCGTCCCTCGGGTCGGTTGCTCTACCGGAGCAGCCCTTTCCAACGAGCCTACCCGCATCTCTCTAACCCCAAGCCCGGCCGAGATACGGCGGTCCCTCCGCGGATTTTCCCACGGCCGCAGCTCGGGCGCCTTTGCTCGGATCGACTCGCCCTTTGGGTCGGTTGCTCCACGTAAGATAGCATTTAAAAACGTTTAAAAATCAAAAGTCACTCATATGTCTGTAAACTACACATACACACCTTTAATTTGATATAAAACAAAAGACAATAGCTTCAGATTTGACTGATATACACAGATTTTTGTACAGGCAATTTAACAAATAATTTACTGGCCTTTTGCAATGACCTCAACAAGGCCGATTTGACCCCTGTTATCTCGAGCTGTGAGTAACATACAACAATGAGCTTGGATTCATGTGAAACTGCAAAACACAAGCATTACAATGATGTATCACACAATCTGATTGGACTTTGTTTTAATTAAAAATTAAGAAATTTGTACATGCAACTTTACCATTGTGATTCACAGGCCTTGTGGCCTAAAACAGGCTCAACTGTAACTCTTCTCCTTCCTGTTAGGAACAACACACATTAAAGTCACTCATATGTCTGTAAACTACATATACACACCTTTAATTTGATATAAAACAAAAGACAATAGCTTCAGATTTGACTGATATACAAAGATATTTGTACATGCAGTTTACCAAATGATTTACAGGCCTTTTGCAATGACCTCAACAAGGCCGATTTGACCCCTGTTCCCTCGAGCTGTGAGTACAATACAACAATGAGCTTGGGTTCATTTGAAACCGCAAAACACAAGCTTTACAATGATGTATCACACAGTCTGATTGGACTTTGTTTTGATTAAAAATTAAGAAATTTGTACATGCAACTTTACCATTGTGATTCACAGGCCTTGTGGCCTAAAACAGGCTCAACTGTAACTCTTCTCCTTCCTGTTAGGAACAACACACAGTAAAGTCACTCATATGTTTGTAAACCACACATACACACCTTTAATTTGATATAAAACAAAAGACAATAGCTTCAGATTTGACTGATATACACAGATTTTTGTACAGGCAGTTTACCAAATAATTTACTGGCCTTTTGCAATGACCTCAACAAGGCCGATTTGACCCCTGTTATCTCGAGCTGTGAGTAACATACAACAATGAGCTTGGGTTCATGTGAAACTGCAAAACACAAGCTTTACAATGATGTATCACACAATCTGATTGGACTTTGTTTTAATTAAAAATTAAGAAATTTGTACATGCAACTTTACCATTGTGATTCACAGGCCTTGTGGCCTAAAACAGGCTCAACTGTAACTCTTCTCCTTCCTGTTAGGAACAACACACAGTAAAGTCACTCATATATCTGTAAACTACACATACACACCTTTAATTTGATATAAAACAAAAGACAATAGCTTCAGATTTGACTGATATACAAAGATATTTGTACATGCAGTTTACCAAATGATTTACAGGCCTTTTGCAATGACCTCAACAAGGCCGATTTGACCCCTGTTCCCTCGAGCTGTGAGTACAATACAACAATGAGCTTGGGTTCATTTGAAACCGCAAAACACAAGCTTTACAATGATGTATAACACAGTCTGATTGGACTTTGTTTTGATTAAAAATTAAGAAATTTGTACATGCAACTTTACCATTGTGATTCACAGGCCTTGTGGCCTAAAACAGGCTCAACTGTAACTCTTCTCCTTTCTGTTAGAAACAACACACTCAAGAAAGTCACTCATATGTCTGTAAACTACTGGAGGAACCGGACTTCCAGGAGGGAGGGCCGCCCTGTCAGGCCCGCCTCCGAGTCACCTCTCTGGGCTACGGAGGAGTGGACGTGTGCCCTGGAGGAACCGGACTTCCAGGAGGGAGGGCCGCCCTGTCAGGCCCGCCTCGGAGTCACCTCTCTGGGCTACGGAGGTAGGGACGTGTGCCCTGGAGGAACCAGACTTCCAGGAGGGAGGGCCGCCCTGACAGGCCCGCCTCGGAGGCCTCCCCTCGGGCAGGGCCGAGATACGGCGGATCGTCGCGGAATTTTCGCTCGTCCGGAGCTCCGGCGCCCCTAGCGTCCGCCTTGGAGGTCGCGCGGCCGGTCTCGTTCGAAAGGTCCGTCCCGGGGCTTTCCGACGAGCCCGGCCTCGAGTCCGTGCGACCCCGCCCGCCGGAGATACGTCCGGTCGAAGCTCGCGGAGGCCTTCGGGGCCTTCGCCCTTCGGGTCGGTCGCTCTGCCGGAGGGGAGCTTTCGAACGAGCCTACCCGCGAGCCTCTAGCCCTTTCCCCGGCCGAGATACAACGGTTCCCCCGCGGATTTTCCCACGGCCGCAGCTCGGGCGCCTTTACTCGGATCGACTCGCCCTTTGGGTCGGTTGCTCCACCGGAGGGGAACTTTCCAACGAGCCGACCCGCGTCTCTCTAACCCCAAGCCCGGCAGAGATACGGCGGTCCCTCTGCGGATTTTCCCACGGCCGCAGCTCGGGCGCCTTTGCTCGGATCGACTCGCCCTTTGGGTCGGTTGCTCTACCGGAGCGGCCCTATCCAACGAGCTAACCCGCTTCTCTCTAACCCTAAGCCCGGCCGAGATACGGGGTACCACCGCTTGAACTTTAAACGGCCTTAGCTCGGGCGCCTTTGCTCGGATCGACTCGCCCTTTGGGTCGGTTGCTCTACCGGAGCGGCCCTATCCAACGAGCCAAAACGCTTCTCTCTAACCCTAAGCCCGGCCGAGATACGGGGTACCACCGCTTGAACTTTAAACGGCCGTAGCTCGGGCGCCTTTGCTCGGATCGACTCGCCCTTTGGGTCGGTTGCTCCACCGGAGGGGACCTTTCGAACGAGCCAACACGCATCTCTCTAACCCTAAGCCCGGGCGAGATACGGCGTACCACCGCCTGACTTTTAAACGCCCGTAGCTCCGGTGCACTAAGTCCCAGGACTTCGCCCTTTGGGTCGGTTGCTCCACCGGAGGGGACCTTTCCAACGAGCCAACCCGCGTCTCTCTAACCCCAAGCCCGGCCGAGATACGGCGGTCCCTCCGCGGATTTTCCCACGGCCGCAGCTCGGGCGCCTTTGATCGGATCGACTCGCCCTTTGGGTCGGTTGCTCCACTGGAGGGGACCTTTCCAACGAGCCAACCCGCTTCTCTCTAACCCTAAGCCCGGCCGAGATACGGCGTACCACCGCCTGACCTTTAAACAACCGTAACTCGCAGGGGCGTAGCAAGCTTTTTAAAAGTGTGGGGGATGGATATATATCATTTTAAATTTGATATAAACACACCAGAAACAGGCGTATGTGCACCTGGGATGGAATTAAGCACCACCCATGACACAAACACACGCTCTCTTCCTTCATAGACCTCTTTCACAAACTGTAACATTCATTTTTCATTGCACACCTGTGAAACTTTATGTGTCTCTCTCTCTCTTTAAACTGATGCCTCCAGCAACCTCATCTCCTAAACAAGGTGATAAAGGAATAAGGCTGTGGTACTAGCAAACCTTATTGAAACTTGAAAAGTAATATATTAAATTAATGCCAAAATATATAATGGTAATAGGCTACTGTTTAATGTCAACATTTATCAATGTCCAGCTTTCAACTTCACTTACAGGATTTCTCTTGAAAAAGGTGTCAATCTTCTCCTGCCTCTTTCTTTTCTGTATCTTATTGATACTGCGTGACAAAAAGATAATGGTAAGCTCGATAGTGACATGGGTCTGACAGGACTGTTACTGCTAAATTTTGCTACTTGTGCCCTGAAAAGCTTTTTCTCTGGTGGTCTAAATGATGTAACAATTTACCGTTTTTACATTTAAATAATATAGGCTACACTTTTCTTTCATTGTTTGCATAAGTTACCTGTTGAAGAACTATGTCATCATTTCTCATTTTTTTCTCCTCAACAAGTACAATCATACACAACAGGTAGTATTAACAAAGTATTCAGCTAATCAACAAACAATGCTCAAAATATCAAATCGATTGCAATTTGTCCCTCATCCTCGTCAATTCCCTGCCTTCTTCATCACAGGTTATACATTGCATGCCACATTGTCTACATGACCGAATTTAGCCAGCTGCTGAACAATAATCCAATTAGCATTAGTCCCAAGCACATATCAAGCTTATTCAAAAACCTCAAAAGCATAGAGTTGATTAAAGTGTTTAATAAAGTTTTTTAAACACTCATTCAAAGTAGCCTACCTGAAAAAGGGAGATGTAAATAAACATAAGTTCCCGCCTCCTCAGCGCGAGCTGACCGATCAATCTAACCCACCAAGAGAGGCGGGACTTAAGGCAGAACAGCCAATCATCAGCCGGTAACACTCAAAGCCGGCGTCATGTTTGAGAGGGGAGGGGGAGAGGAAGCAGCGCAGCAGACAGAGAGCGGCCAGAGAAACGGAGGAGCGACTTAATAAGGCGTTCTTGAAAAACTGCATAAAAAGTGTGGGTGTTGAACCCTCTCACCGGGAAAAGTGTGGGTGTTAAAACACCCACATCCCCCACGGGTGCGACGCCCCTGGTAACTCGGGCGCCTTTGCTCGGATAAACTCGTCCCTCGGGTCGGTTGCTCTACCGGAGCGGCCCTTTCCAACGAGCCAACCCGCTTCTCTATAACCCCAAGCCCGGGCGATATACGGCGTACCACCGCCTGGCCTTTAAACGCCGTAGCTCCGGCGCACTAAGTCCCAGGACTTCGCCCTTTGGGTCGGATGCTCCACCGGAGGGTTCCTTTCCAACGAGCCAACCCGCATCTCTCTAACCCCAAGCCCGGTCGAGATACGGCGGTCCCTCCGCGGATTTTCCCACGGCCGCAGCTCGGGCGCCTTTGCTCGGATCGACTCGCCCTTTGTGTCGATTCCTCCACTGGAGGGGACCTTTCCAACGAGCCAAACCGCTTCTCTCTAACCCTAAGCCCGGGCGAGATACGGCGTACTACTGCCTGACCTTTAAATGCCCGTAACTCGGGCGCCTTTGCTCGGATGAACTCGTCCCTCGGGTCGGTTGCTCTACCGGAGCGGCCCTTTCCAACGAGCCAACCCGCTTCTCTCTAACCCTAAGCCCGGCCGAGATACGATGTACCACCGCCTGACCTTTAAACAGCCGTAACTCAGGGGCCTTTGCTCGGATGAACTCGTCCCTCTGGTCGGTTGCTCTACCGGAGCGGCCCTTTCCAACGAGCCAACCCGCTTCTCTCTAACCCTAAGGCCGGCCGAGATACGGGGTACCACCGCCTGACTTTTAAACGGCCGTAGCTCCGGCGCACTAAGTCCCAGGACTTCGCCCGTCGGGTCGGTTGCTCTACCCGAGGGGAGCTTTCCAACGAGCCAACCCGCATCTCTCTAACCCTAAGCCCGGCCGAGATACGGAGTACCACTCATTGATATTCCCACGGCCGTAGCCCCGGAGCCCTTCGCAGCAGCCCTTCGGGACACCCACCCTCGGACGCCCCGCGGAGGGACCTTTCCAACGAGCCAACCCGCGCCTCTCTAACCCTTTCCCCGGCCGAGATACGGAGTACCACCCCTTGATATTCCCACGGCCGTAGCTCCGGAGCCCTTCGCCGCAGCCCTTCGGGACACCCACCCTCGGACGCCCCGCGGAGGGACCTTTCCAACGAGCCAACCCGCGCCACTCTAACCCTTTCCCCGGCCGAGATACGACCCCGAGGACGGTGGCCCCTCTACCCGACCACAGTGCACCCGAGGCCGGCCTCGGACCCCCGAGGACGGTGGCCCCTCTACCCGCCCACAGTGCACCTGAGGCCGGCCTCGGAACCCGCCACGGACACCCTGGAGCCCGTACCCGGCGCACCGTTCGGTCCCGGGCACCCACTCTTAAGCACTCCCCCCCGGCCTAAGCCCCATACTCCCGGCCCCTCTGGAGAACCAAACCGTTGGTCAACCCGAAACGATCTCCAACCATTGGTCAACCCGAAAGTACTTCCAGCAGTTGGTCAACCCGAAAGTTTCTCCAGCCGTTGGTCAACCCCATCGACTTAGGTTCTGGAGCGTTCACTTCTCCAGCCGTTGGTCAACCCCATCGACTTAGGTTCTGGAGCGGCAATAAATACGTAAGATAGCATTTAAAAACGTTTAAAAATAGATGCATTTGTTTAAAGCAAAGCATTTATTTACTTACCAGACTACAGTTGGGTTCATGTGAAACTGCAAAACACAAGCTTTACAATGATGTATCACACAATCTGATTGGAATTTGTTTTGATTAAAAATTAAGAAATTTGTACATGCAACTTTACCATTGTGATTCACAGGCCTTGTGGCCTAAAACAGGCTCAACTGTAACTCTTCTCCTTCCTGTTAGGAACAACACACAGTAAAGTCACTCATATGTCTGTAAACTACACATACACACCTTTAATTTGATATAAAAAACAAAAGACAATAGCTTCAGATTTTACTGATATACAAAGATTTTTGTACAGGCAATTTACCAAATAATTTACAGGCCTTTTGCAATGACCTCAACAAGGCTGATTTGACCCCTGTTATCTCGAGCTGTGAGTAACATACAACAATGAGCTTGGGTTCATGTGAAACTGCAAAACACAAGCTTTACAATGATGTATCACACAATCTGATTGGACTTTGTTTTGATTAAAAATTAAGAAATTTGTACATGCAACTTTACCATTGTGATTCACAGGCCTTGTGGCCTAAAACAGGCTCAACTGTAACTCTTCTCCTTCCTGTTAGGAACAACACACAGTAAAGTCACTCATATGTCTGTAAAGTACACATACACATCTTTAATTTGATATAAAAAACAAAAGACAATAGCTTCAGATTTGACTGATATACACAGATTTTTGTACAGGCAATTTACCAAATAATTTACTGGCCTTTTGCACTGACCTCAACAAGGCCGATTTGACCCCTGTTCCCTCCAGCTGTGAGTAACATACAACAATGAGCTTGGGTTCATGTGAAACTGCAAAACACAAGCTTTACAATGATGTATCACACAATCTGATTGGACTTTGTTTTAATTAAAAATTAAGAAATTTGTACATGCAACTTTACCATTGTGATTCACAGGCCTTGTGGCCTAAAACAGGCTCAACTGTAACTCTTCTCCTTCCTGTTAGGAACAACACACAGTAAAGTCACTCATATGTCTGTAAAGTACACATACACACCTTTAATTTGATATAAAACAAAAGACAATAGCTTCAGATTTGACTGATATACAAAGATATTTGTACATGCAGTTTACCAAATGATTTACAGGCCTTTTGCAATGACCTCAACAAGGCCGATTTGACCCCTGTTCCCTCGAGCTGTGAGTAACATACAACAATGAGCTTGGGTTCATGTGAAACTGCAAAACACAAGCTTTACAATGATGTATCACACAATCTGATTGGACTTTGTTTTGATTAAAAATTAAGAAATTTGTACATGCAACTTTACCATTGTGATTCACAGGCCTTGAGGCCTAAAACAGGCTCAACTGTAACTCTTCTCCTTCCTGTTAGGAAAAACACACAGTAAAGTCACTCATATGTCTGTAAAGTACACATAGACACCTTTAATTTGATATAAAACAAAAGACAATAGCTTCAGATTTGACTGATATACAAAGATATTTGTACATGCAGTTTACCAAATGATTTACAGGCCTTTTGCAATGACCTCAACAAGGCCGATTTGACCCCTGTTCCCTCGAGCTGTGAGTAACATACAACAATGAGCTTGGGTTCATGTGAAACTGCAAAACACAAGCTTTACAATGATGTATCACACAATCTGATTGGACTTTGTTTTGATTAAAAATTAAGAAATTTGTACATGCAACTTTACCATTGTGATTCACAGGCCTTGTGGCCTAAAACAGGCTCAACTGTAACTCTTCTCCTTCCTGTTAGGCACAACACACAGTAAAGTCACTCATATGTCTGTAAACTACACATACACACCTTTAATTTGATATAAAAAACAAAAGACAATAGCTTCAGATTTGACTGATATACAAAGATATTTGTACATGCAGTTTACCAAATGATTTACAGGCCTTTTGCAATGACCTCAACAAGGCTGATTTGACCCCTGTTCCCTCGAGCTGTGAGTAACATACAACAATGAGCTTGGGTTCATGTGAAACTGCAAAATACAAGCTTTACAATGATGTATCACACAATCTGATTGGACTTTGTTTTGATTAAAAATTAAGAAATTTGTACATGCAACTTTACCATTGTGATTCACAGGCCTTGTGGCCTAAAACAGGCTCAACTGTAACTCTTCTCCTTCCTGTTAGGAACAACACACAGTAAAGTCACTCATATGTCTGTAAAGTACACATAGACACCTTTAATTTGATATAAAACAAAAGACAATAGCTTCAGATTTGACTGATATACAAAGATATTTGTACATGCAGTTTACCAAATGATTTACAGGCCTTTTGCAATGACCTCAACAAGGCCGATTTGACCCCTGTTCCCTTGAGCTGTGAGTAACATACAACAATGAGCTTGGGTTCATGTGAAACTGCAAAACACAAGCTTTACAATGATGTATCAAACAATCTGATTGGACTTTGTTTTGATTAAAAATTAAGAAATTTGTACATGAAACTTTACCATTGTGATTCACAGGCCTTGTGGCCTAAAACAGGCTCAACTGTAACTCTTCTCCTTCCTGTTAGGAACAACACACAGTAAAGTCACTCATATGTCTGTAAAGTACACATAGACACCTTTAATTTGATATAAAACAAAAGACATTAGCTTCAGATTTGACTGATATACACAGATTTTTGTACAGGCAATTTACCAAATAATTTACTGGCCTTTTGCACTGACCTCAACAAGGCCGATTTGACCCCTGTTCCCTCGAGCTGTGAGTAACATACAACAATGAGCTTGGGTTCATGTGAAACTGCAAAACACAAGCTTTACAATGATGTATCACACAATCTGATTGGACTTTGTTTTGATTAAAAATTAAGAAATTTGTACATGCAACTTTACCATTGTGATTCACAGGCCTTGTGGCCTAAAACAGGCTCAACTGTAACTCTTCTCCTTCCTGTTAGGAACAACACACAGTAAAGTCACTCATATGTCTGTAAAGTACACATACACATCTTTAATTTGATATAAAACAAAAGACAATAGCTTCAGATTTGACTGATATACACAGATTTTTGTACAGGCAATTTACCAAATAATTTACTGGCCTTTTGCATTGACCTCAACAAGGCTGATTTGACCCCTGTTCCCTCGAGCTGTGAGTAACATACAACAATGAGCTTGGGTTCATGTGAAACTGCAAAACACAAGCTTTACAATGATGTATCACACAATCTGATTGGACTTAGTTTTGATTAAAAATTAAGAAATTTGTACATGAAACTTTACCATTGTGATTCACAGGCCTTGTGGCCTAAAACAGGCTCAACTGTAACTCTTCTCCTTCCTGTTAGGCACAACACACAGTAAAGTCACTCATATGTCTGTAAACTACACATACACACCTTTAATTTAATATGAAAAACAAAAGACAATAGCTTCAGATTTGACTGATATACAAAGATATTTGTACATGCAGTTTACCAAATGATTTACAGGCCTTTTGCAATGACCTCAACAAGGCTGATTTGACCCCTGATCCCTCGAGCTGTGAGTAACATACAACAATGAGCTTGGGTTCATGTGAAACTGCAAAACACAAGCATTACAATGATGTATCACACAATCTGATTGGACTTTGTTTTGATTAAAAATTAAGAAATTTGTACATGAAACTTTACCATTGTGATTCACAGGCCTTGTGGTCTAAAACAGGATCAACTGTAACTCCTCTCCTTCCTGTTAGGAACAGCACACAGTAAAGTCACTCATATGTCTGTAAAGTACACATACACACCTTTAATTTGATATAAAACAAAAGACAATAGCTTCAGATTTGACTGATATACACAGATTTTTGTACAGGCAATTTACCAAATAATTTACTGGCCTTTTGCACTGACCTCAACAAGGCCGATTTGACCCCTGTTCCCTCCAGCTGTGAATAACATACAACAATGAGCTTGGGTTCATGTGAAACTGCAAAACACATGCTTTACAATGATGTATCACACAATCTGATTGGACTTTGTTTTGATTAAAAATTAAGAAATTTGTACATGCAACTTTACCATTGTGATTCACAGGCCTTGTGGCCTAAAACAGGCTCAACTGTAACTCTTCTCCTTCCTGTTAGGAACAACACACAGTAAAGTCACTCATATGTCTGTAAAGTACACATACACATCTTTAATTTGATATAAAAAACAAAAGACAATAGCTTCAGATTTGACTGATATACACAGATATTTGTACATGCAGTTTACCAAATAATTTACTGGCCTTTTGCACTGACCTCAACAAGGCTGATTTGACCCCTGTTCCCTCGAGCTGTGAGTAACATACAACAATGAGCTTGGGTTCATGTGAAACTGCAAAACACAAGCTTTACAATGATGTATCACACAATCTGATTGGACTTTGTTTTGATTAAAAATTAAGAAATTTGTACATGCAACTTTACCATTGTGATTCACAGGCCTTGTGGCCTAAAACAGGCTCAACTGTAACTCTTCTCCTTCCTGTTAGGAACAACACACAGTAAAGTCACTCATATGTCTGTAAAGTACACATATACACCTTTAATTTGATATAAAACAAAAGACAATAGCTTCAGATTTGACTGATATACACAGATTTTTGTACAGGCAATTTGCCCCTGTCGGGCCCACCTCGGAGGCCTCCCATCGGGCAGGGGAGGCGGGGTCGGGGACCCTGGAGGTGCCGGACCTCCAGGGGGACGGAGGCCGACTCCTAGGCCGGGGAGGGTGAGCCTTGCCGGGCTAGGCTCGCGCGGTTTCAAAGGCCTGGTTCGAGAGGACCCCTTCCCCTATATACCCGATGGCACCTGTTCACACTACTGTCCCTTCTGAGAGGGGACCCCGACCGGTCCGCGGCCGGGACGGCGCACCTCGGTCGGCCTCGGCGAGTGGGTCGGGGTGCCTGGAGGTGCGCGAGTGGGCATCGTGGAAGTGCGCGAGCCACCCGACCGGGGTCTACGATCCCCCGTTTCCGAGATATCGGCCAATGAACTGCCGGGCGCCGTATCTCGGCCGGGGAAGGAGCTTTCCGACGAGACCGGCCGCGGGTCCGTGCGACCCCGGGGGCCCGAGATACTTCCGGTCGAAAATTCGAATTTCGTTACCGCGCTGCTCCGGCGCCCCGGGTCCGGGGCCTTCGCCCTTCGGGTGGGTGGCTCCGCCGCGGGGGGCCTTTCGAACGAGCCCACCCGCGCGTCGCTAGCCCTTTCCGGGGCCGAGATACGGCCGCCCCCCGCGGTATTTTCCCACGGCCGTTTCTCGGGCGCCTCGGGTCCGGGGCCTTCGCCCTTCGGGTCGGCGGCTCCGCCCGAAGGGCCCTTTCCGAGGAGCCCTCCCTCGAGTCTCTGGCCCTTTCCCGGGCCGAGATACGGCGGATCGTCTCGGAATTTTCGCTCGTCCGGAGCTCCTGCGCCACTAGCGTCCGCCTCGGAGGTCGCGCGGCCGGTCTCGTTCGAAAGGTCCGTCCCGGGGCTTTCCGACGAGCCCGGCCTCGAGTCCATGCGACCCCGCCCGCCGGAGATACGTCCGGTCGAAGCTCGCGGAAATTCCGACGGCCGTATCTCAGGCGCACCGTGTCCGGGGCCTTCGCCCTTCGGGTCGGTCGCTCTGCCGGAGGGGAGCTTTCGAACGAGCCTACCCGCGACCCTCTAGCCCTTTCCCCGGCCGAGATACGGCGGTCCCTCCCCGGATTTTCCCACGGCCGCAGCTCGGGCGCCTTTGCTCGGATCGACTCGCCCTTTGGGTCGGTTGCTCTACCCGCCGTAGCTCCGGCCCACTAAGTCCCAGGACTTCGCCTGTCGGGTCGGTTGCAACGAGCCTACCCGCATCTCTCTAACCCCAAGCCCGGCCGAGATACGGTGGTCCCTCCGCGGATTTTCCCACGGCCGCAGCTCGGGCGCCTTTGCTCGGATCGACTCGCCCTTTGGGTCGGTTGCTCCACTGGAGGGGAACTTTCCAACCAGCCAACCCGCTTCTCTCTAACCCTAAGCCCGGGCGAGATACGGCGTACCACCGCCTGACCTTTAAATGCCCGTAACTCGGGCGCCTTTGCTCGGATGAACTCGTCTCTCGGGTCGGTTGCTATACCGGAGCGGCCCTTTCCAACGAGCCAACCCGCTTCTCTCTAACCCTAAGCCTGGCCGAGATACGATGTACCACCGCCTGACATTTAAACGGCCGTAACTCAGGCGCCTTTGCTCGGATGAACTCGTCCCTCTGGTCGGTTGCTCTACCGGAGGGGCCCTTTCCAACGAGCCTACCCGCTTCTCTCTAACCCCAAGCCCGGGCGAGATACGGCGTACCACCGCCTGACCTTTAAACGCCCGTAACTCGGGCGCCTTTGCTCGGATCGACTCGCCCTTTGGGTCGGTTGCTCTACCCGCCGTAGCTCCGGCGCACTAAGTCCCAGGACTTCGCCCGTCGGGTCGGTTGCTCTACCCGAGGGGAGCTTTCCAACGAGCCAACCCGCATCTCTCTAACCCTAAGCCCGGCCGAGATACTGGGTACCACCGCCTGACTTTTAAACGGCCGTAACTCGGGCGCCTTTGCTCAGATGAATTCGTCCCTCGGGTCGGTTGCTCTACCGGAGCGGCCCTTTACAACGAGCCAACCCGCTTCTCTATAACCCTAAGCCCGGCCGAGATAAGGGGTACCACCGCCTGACCTTTAAACGGCCGTAGCTCCGGCGCACTAAGTCCCAGGACTTCGCCCGTCGGGTCGGTTGCTCTACCCGAGGGGAGCTTTCCAACGAGCCAACCAGCATCTCTCTAACCCTAAGCCCGGCCGAGATACGGGGTACCACCGCCTGACTTTTAAACGGCCGCAGCTCGGGCGCCTTTGCTCGGATCGACTCGTCCCTCGGGTCGGTTGCTCCACTGGAGGGGACCTTTCCAACGAGCCAACCCGCTTCTCTCTAACCCTAAGCCCGGGCGAGATACGGCGTACCATCGCCTGACCTTTAAACGCCCGTAACTCGGGCGCCTTTGCTCGGATGAACTCGTCTCTCGGGTCGTTTGCTCTACCGGAGCGGCCCTTTCCAATGAGCCAACCCGCTTCTCTCTAACCCTAAGCCCGGCCGAGATACGATGTACCACCGCCTGACCTTTAAACGGCCGTAACTCGGGCGCCTTTGCTCGGATGAACTCGTCCCTCTGGTCGGTTGCTCTACCGGAGCGGCCCTTTCCAACGAGCCAACCCGCTTCTCTCTAACCCTAAGCCCGGCTGAGATACGGGGTACCACCGCCTGACCTTTAAACGGCCGTAGCTCCGGCGCACTAAGTCCCAGGACTTCGCCCGTCGGGTCGATTGCTCTACCCGAGGGGAGCTTTTCAACGAGCCAACCCGCATCTCTCTAACCCTAAGCCCGGCCGAGATACGGCGTACCACCGCCTGACCTTTAAACGCCCGTAACTCGGGCGCCTTTGCTCGGATCGACTCGCCCTTTGGGTCGGTTGCTCTACCGGAGCGGCCCTATCCAACGAGCCAACACGCATCTCTCTAACCCTAAGCCCGGGCGAGATACGGCGTACCACCGCCTGACCTTTAAATGGCCGTAACTCGGGCGCCTTTGCTCGGATGAACTCGTCCCTCTGGTCGGTTGCTCTACCGCAGTGGCCCTTACCAACGAGCCAACCCGCTTCTCTCTAACCCTAAGCCCGGCCGAGATACGGGGTACCACCGCCTGACCTTTAAACGGCCGTAGCTCTGGCGCACTAAGTCCCAGGACTTCGCCCGTCGGGTCGGTTGCTCTACCCGAGGGGAGCTTTCCAACGAGCCAACCCGCATCTCTCTAACCCTAAGCCCGGCCGAGATACGGGGTACCACCGCCTGACTTTTAAACGGCCGTAACTCGGGCGCCTTTGCTCGGATGAACTCGTCCCTCGGGTCGGTTGCTCTACCGGAGCAGCCCTTTCCAACGAGCCTACCCGCATCTCTCTAACCCCAAGCCCGGCCGAGATACGGCGGTCCCTCCGCGGATTTTCCCACGGCCGCAGCTCGGGCGCCTTTGCTCGGATCGACTCGCCCTTTGGGTCGGTTGCTCCACGTAAGATAGCATTTAAAAACGTTTAAAAATCAAAAGTCACTCATATGTCTGTAAACTACACATACACACCTTTAATTTGATATAAAACAAAAGACAATAGCTTCAGATTTGACTGATATACACAGATTTTTGTACAGGCAATTTAACAAATAATTTACTGGCCTTTTGCAATGACCTCAACAAGGCCGATTTGACCCCTGTTATCTCGAGCTGTGAGTAACATACAACAATGAGCTTGGATTCATGTGAAACTGCAAAACACAAGCATTACAATGATGTATCACACAATCTGATTGGACTTTGTTTTAATTAAAAATTAAGAAATTTGTACATGCAACTTTACCATTGTGATTCACAGGCCTTGTGGCCTAAAACAGGCTCAACTGTAACTCTTCTCCTTCCTGTTAGGAACAACACACATTAAAGTCACTCATATGTCTGTAAACTACATATACACACCTTTAATTTGATATAAAACAAAAGACAATAGCTTCAGATTTGACTGATATACAAAGATATTTGTACATGCAGTTTACCAAATGATTTACAGGCCTTTTGCAATGACCTCAACAAGGCCGATTTGACCCCTGTTCCCTCGAGCTGTGAGTACAATACAACAATGAGCTTGGGTTCATTTGAAACCGCAAAACACAAGCTTTACAATGATGTATCACACAGTCTGATTGGACTTTGTTTTGATTAAAAATTAAGAAATTTGTACATGCAACTTTACCATTGTGATTCACAGGCCTTGTGGCCTAAAACAGGCTCAACTGTAACTCTTCTCCTTCCTGTTAGGAACAACACACAGTAAAGTCACTCATATGTTTGTAAACCACACATACACACCTTTAATTTGATATAAAACAAAAGACAATAGCTTCAGATTTGACTGATATACACAGATTTTTGTACAGGCAGTTTACCAAATAATTTACTGGCCTTTTGCAATGACCTCAACAAGGCCGATTTGACCCCTGTTATCTCGAGCTGTGAGTAACATACAACAATGAGCTTGGGTTCATGTGAAACTGCAAAACACAAGCTTTACAATGATGTATCACACAATCTGATTGGACTTTGTTTTAATTAAAAATTAAGAAATTTGTACATGCAACTTTACCATTGTGATTCACAGGCCTTGTGGCCTAAAACAGGCTCAACTGTAACTCTTCTCCTTCCTGTTAGGAACAACACACAGTAAAGTCACTCATATATCTGTAAACTACACATACACACCTTTAATTTGATATAAAACAAAAGACAATAGCTTCAGATTTGACTGATATACAAAGATATTTGTACATGCAGTTTACCAAATGATTTACAGGCCTTTTGCAATGACCTCAACAAGGCCGATTTGACCCCTGTTCCCTCGAGCTGTGAGTACAATACAACAATGAGCTTGGGTTCATTTGAAACCGCAAAACACAAGCTTTACAATGATGTATAACACAGTCTGATTGGACTTTGTTTTGATTAAAAATTAAGAAATTTGTACATGCAACTTTACCATTGTGATTCACAGGCCTTGTGGCCTAAAACAGGCTCAACTGTAACTCTTCTCCTTTCTGTTAGAAACAACACACTCAAGAAAGTCACTCATATGTCTGTAAACTACTGGAGGAACCGGACTTCCAGGAGGGAGGGCCGCCCTGTCAGGCCCGCCTCCGAGTCACCTCTCTGGGCTACGGAGGAGTGGACGTGTGCCCTGGAGGAACCGGACTTCCAGGAGGGAGGGCCGCCCTGTCAGGCCCGCCTCGGAGTCACCTCTCTGGGCTACGGAGGTAGGGACGTGTGCCCTGGAGGAACCAGACTTCCAGGAGGGAGGGCCGCCCTGACAGGCCCGCCTCGGAGGCCTCCCCTCGGGCAGGGCCGAGATACGGCGGATCGTCGCGGAATTTTCGCTCGTCCGGAGCTCCGGCGCCCCTAGCGTCCGCCTTGGAGGTCGCGCGGCCGGTCTCGTTCGAAAGGTCCGTCCCGGGGCTTTCCGACGAGCCCGGCCTCGAGTCCGTGCGACCCCGCCCGCCGGAGATACGTCCGGTCGAAGCTCGCGGAGGCCTTCGGGGCCTTCGCCCTTCGGGTCGGTCGCTCTGCCGGAGGGGAGCTTTCGAACGAGCCTACCCGCGAGCCTCTAGCCCTTTCCCCGGCCGAGATACAACGGTTCCCCCGCGGATTTTCCCACGGCCGCAGCTCGGGCGCCTTTACTCGGATCGACTCGCCCTTTGGGTCGGTTGCTCCACCGGAGGGGAACTTTCCAACGAGCCGACCCGCGTCTCTCTAACCCCAAGCCCGGCAGAGATACGGCGGTCCCTCTGCGGATTTTCCCACGGCCGCAGCTCGGGCGCCTTTGCTCGGATCGACTCGCCCTTTGGGTCGGTTGCTCTACCGGAGCGGCCCTATCCAACGAGCTAACCCGCTTCTCTCTAACCCTAAGCCCGGCCGAGATACGGGGTACCACCGCTTGAACTTTAAACGGCCTTAGCTCGGGCGCCTTTGCTCGGATCGACTCGCCCTTTGGGTCGGTTGCTCTACCGGAGCGGCCCTATCCAACGAGCCAAAACGCTTCTCTCTAACCCTAAGCCCGGCCGAGATACGGGGTACCACCGCTTGAACTTTAAACGGCCGTAGCTCGGGCGCCTTTGCTCGGATCGACTCGCCCTTTGGGTCGGTTGCTCCACCGGAGGGGACCTTTCGAACGAGCCAACACGCATCTCTCTAACCCTAAGCCCGGGCGAGATACGGCGTACCACCGCCTGACTTTTAAACGCCCGTAGCTCCGGTGCACTAAGTCCCAGGACTTCGCCCTTTGGGTCGGTTGCTCCACCGGAGGGGACCTTTCCAACGAGCCAACCCGCGTCTCTCTAACCCCAAGCCCGGCCGAGATACGGCGGTCCCTCCGCGGATTTTCCCACGGCCGCAGCTCGGGCGCCTTTGATCGGATCGACTCGCCCTTTGGGTCGGTTGCTCCACTGGAGGGGACCTTTCCAACGAGCCAACCCGCTTCTCTCTAACCCTAAGCCCGGCCGAGATACGGCGTACCACCGCCTGACCTTTAAACAACCGTAACTCGCAGGGGCGTAGCAAGCTTTTTAAAAGTGTGGGGGATGGATATATATCATTTTAAATTTGATATAAACACACCAGAAACAGGCGTATGTGCACCTGGGATGGAATTAAGCACCACCCATGACACAAACACACGCTCTCTTCCTTCATAGACCTCTTTCACAAACTGTAACATTCATTTTTCATTGCACACCTGTGAAACTTTATGTGTCTCTCTCTCTCTTTAAACTGATGCCTCCAGCAACCTCATCTCCTAAACAAGGTGATAAAGGAATAAGGCTGTGGTACTAGCAAACCTTATTGAAACTTGAAAAGTAATATATTAAATTAATGCCAAAATATATAATGGTAATAGGCTACTGTTTAATGTCAACATTTATCAATGTCCAGCTTTCAACTTCACTTACAGGATTTCTCTTGAAAAAGGTGTCAATCTTCTCCTGCCTCTTTCTTTTCTGTATCTTATTGATACTGCGTGACAAAAAGATAATGGTAAGCTCGATAGTGACATGGGTCTGACAGGACTGTTACTGCTAAATTTTGCTACTTGTGCCCTGAAAAGCTTTTTCTCTGGTGGTCTAAATGATGTAACAATTTACCGTTTTTACATTTAAATAATATAGGCTACACTTTTCTTTCATTGTTTGCATAAGTTACCTGTTGAAGAACTATGTCATCATTTCTCATTTTTTTCTCCTCAACAAGTACAATCATACACAACAGGTAGTATTAACAAAGTATTCAGCTAATCAACAAACAATGCTCAAAATATCAAATCGATTGCAATTTGTCCCTCATCCTCGTCAATTCCCTGCCTTCTTCATCACAGGTTATACATTGCATGCCACATTGTCTACATGACCGAATTTAGCCAGCTGCTGAACAATAATCCAATTAGCATTAGTCCCAAGCACATATCAAGCTTATTCAAAAACCTCAAAAGCATAGAGTTGATTAAAGTGTTTAATAAAGTTTTTTAAACACTCATTCAAAGTAGCCTACCTGAAAAAGGGAGATGTAAATAAACATAAGTTCCCGCCTCCTCAGCGCGAGCTGACCGATCAATCTAACCCACCAAGAGAGGCGGGACTTAAGGCAGAACAGCCAATCATCAGCCGGTAACACTCAAAGCCGGCGTCATGTTTGAGAGGGGAGGGGGAGAGGAAGCAGCGCAGCGCAGCAGACAGAGAGCGGCCAGAGAAACGGAGGAGCGACTTAATAAGGCGTTCTTGAAAAACTGCATAAAAAGTGTGGGTGTTGAACCCTCTCACCGGGAAAAGTGTGGGTGTTAAAACACCCACATCCCCCACGGGTGCGACGCCCCTGGTAACTCGGGCGCCTTTGCTCGGATAAACTCGTCCCTCGGGTCGGTTGCTCTACCGGAGCGGCCCTTTCCAACGAGCCAACCCGCTTCTCTATAACCCCAAGCCCGGGCGATATACGGCGTACCACCGCCTGGCCTTTAAACGCCGTAGCTCCGGCGCACTAAGTCCCAGGACTTCGCCCTTTGGGTCGGATGCTCCACCGGAGGGTTCCTTTCCAACGAGCCAACCCGCATCTCTCTAACCCCAAGCCCGGTCGAGATACGGCGGTCCCTCCGCGGATTTTCCCACGGCCGCAGCTCGGGCGCCTTTGCTCGGATCGACTCGCCCTTT
The DNA here is from genome assembly GCF_030506205.2 of Paramisgurnus dabryanus. Taxonomy (NCBI): domain Eukaryota; kingdom Metazoa; phylum Chordata; class Actinopteri; order Cypriniformes; family Cobitidae; genus Paramisgurnus; species Paramisgurnus dabryanus. The sequence goes on along the minus strand of NC_133350.1, from coordinate 38,422,273 downwards.
GTGTCGATTCCTCCACTGGAGGGGACCTTTCCAACGAGCCAAACCGCTTCTCTCTAACCCTAAGCCCGGGCGAGATACGGCGTACTACTGCCTGACCTTTAAATGCCCGTAACTCGGGCGCCTTTGCTCGGATGAACTCGTCCCTCGGGTCGGTTGCTCTACCGGAGCGGCCCTTTCCAACGAGCCAACCCGCTTCTCTCTAACCCTAAGCCCGGCCGAGATACGATGTACCACCGCCTGACCTTTAAACAGCCGTAACTCAGGGGCCTTTGCTCGGATGAACTCGTCCCTCTGGTCGGTTGCTCTACCGGAGCGGCCCTTTCCAACGAGCCAACCCGCTTCTCTCTAACCCTAAGGCCGGCCGAGATACGGGGTACCACCGCCTGACTTTTAAACGGCCGTAGCTCCGGCGCACTAAGTCCCAGGACTTCGCCCGTCGGGTCGGTTGCTCTACCCGAGGGGAGCTTTCCAACGAGCCAACCCGCATCTCTCTAACCCTAAGCCCGGCCGAGATACGGAGTACCACTCATTGATATTCCCACGGCCGTAGCCCCGGAGCCCTTCGCAGCAGCCCTTCGGGACACCCACCCTCGGACGCCCCGCGGAGGGACCTTTCCAACGAGCCAACCCGCGCCTCTCTAACCCTTTCCCCGGCCGAGATACGGAGTACCACCCCTTGATATTCCCACGGCCGTAGCTCCGGAGCCCTTCGCCGCAGCCCTTCGGGACACCCACCCTCGGACGCCCCGCGGAGGGACCTTTCCAACGAGCCAACCCGCGCCACTCTAACCCTTTCCCCGGCCGAGATACGACCCCGAGGACGGTGGCCCCTCTACCCGACCACAGTGCACCCGAGGCCGGCCTCGGACCCCCGAGGACGGTGGCCCCTCTACCCGCCCACAGTGCACCTGAGGCCGGCCTCGGAACCCGCCACGGACACCCTGGAGCCCGTACCCGGCGCACCGTTCGGTCCCGGGCACCCACTCTTAAGCACTCCCCCCCGGCCTAAGCCCCATACTCCCGGCCCCTCTGGAGAACCAAACCGTTGGTCAACCCGAAACGATCTCCAACCATTGGTCAACCCGAAAGTACTTCCAGCAGTTGGTCAACCCGAAAGTTTCTCCAGCCGTTGGTCAACCCCATCGACTTAGGTTCTGGAGCGTTCACTTCTCCAGCCGTTGGTCAACCCCATCGACTTAGGTTCTGGAGCGGCAATAAATACGTAAGATAGCATTTAAAAACGTTTAAAAATAGATGCATTTGTTTAAAGCAAAGCATTTATTTACTTACCAGACTACAGTTGGGTTCATGTGAAACTGCAAAACACAAGCTTTACAATGATGTATCACACAATCTGATTGGAATTTGTTTTGATTAAAAATTAAGAAATTTGTACATGCAACTTTACCATTGTGATTCACAGGCCTTGTGGCCTAAAACAGGCTCAACTGTAACTCTTCTCCTTCCTGTTAGGAACAACACACAGTAAAGTCACTCATATGTCTGTAAACTACACATACACACCTTTAATTTGATATAAAAAACAAAAGACAATAGCTTCAGATTTGACTGATATACAAAGATTTTTGTACAGGCAATTTACCAAATAATTTACAGGCCTTTTGCAATGACCTCAACAAGGCTGATTTGACCCCTGTTATCTCGAGCTGTGAGTAACATACAACAATGAGCTTGGGTTCATGTGAAACTGCAAAACACAAGCTTTACAATGATGTATCACACAATCTGATTGGACTTTGTTTTGATTAAAAATTAAGAAATTTGTACATGCAACTTTACCATTGTGATTCACAGGCCTTGTGGCCTAAAACAGGCTCAACTGTAACTCTTCTCCTTCCTGTTAGGAACAACACACAGTAAAGTCACTCATATGTCTGTAAAGTACACATACACATCTTTAATTTGATATAAAAAACAAAAGACAATAGCTTCAGATTTGACTGATATACACAGATTTTTGTACAGGCAATTTACCAAATAATTTACTGGCCTTTTGCACTGACCTCAACAAGGCCGATTTGACCCCTGTTCCCTCCAGCTGTGAGTAACATACAACAATGAGCTTGGGTTCATGTGAAACTGCAAAACACAAGCTTTACAATGATGTATCACACAATCTGATTGGACTTTGTTTTAATTAAAAATTAAGAAATTTGTACATGCAACTTTACCATTGTGATTCACAGGCCTTGTGGCCTAAAACAGGCTCAACTGTAACTCTTCTCCTTCCTGTTAGGCACAACACACAGTAAAGTCACTCATATGTCTGTAAACTACACATACACACCTTTAATTTGATATAAAAAACAAAAGACAATAGCTTCAGATTTGACTGATATACAAAGATATTTGTACATGCAGTTTACCAAATGATTTACAGGCCTTTTGCAATGACCTCAACAAGGCTGATTTGACCCCTGTTCCCTCGAGCTGTGAGTAACATACAACAATGAGCTTGGGTTCATGTGAAACTGCAAAACACAAGCTTTACAATGATGTATCACACAATCTGATTGGACTTTGTTTTGATTAAAAATTAAGAAATTTGTACATGAAACTTTACCATTGTGATTCACAGGCCTTGTGGCCTAAAACAGGCTCAACTGTAACTCTTCTCCTTCCTGTTAGGCACAACACACAGTAAAGTCACTCATATGTCTGTAAACTACACATACACACCTTTAATTTGATATAAAAAACAAAAGACAATAGCTTCAGATTTGACTGATATACAAAGATATTTGTACATGCAGTTTACCAAATGATTTACAGGCCTTTTGCAATGACCTCAACAAGGCTGATTTGACCCCTGTTCCCTCTAACTGTGAGTAACATACAACAATGAGCTTGGGTTCATGTGAAACTGCAAAACACAAGCTTTACAATGATGTATCACACAATCTGATTGGACTTTGTTTTGATTAAAAATTAAGAAATTTGTACATGCAACTTTACCATTGTGATTCACAGGCCTTGTGGCCTAAAACAGGCTCAACTGTAACTCTTCTCCTTCCTGTTAGGAACAACACACAGTAAAGTCACTCATATGTCTGTAAAGTACACATACACATCTTTAATTTGATATAAAAAACAAAAGACAATAGCTTCAGATTTGACTGATATACACAGATTTTTGTACAGGCAATTTACCAAATAATTTACTGGCCTTTTGCACTGACCTCAACAAGGCCGATTTGACCCCTGTTCCCTCCAGCTGTGAGTAACATACAACAATGAGCTTGGGTTCATGTGAAACTGCAAAACACAAGCTTTACAATGATGTATCACACAATCTGATTGGACTTTGTTTTAATTAAAAATTAAGAAATTTGTACATGCAACTTTACCATTGTGATTCACAGGCCTTGTGGCCTAAAACAGGCTCAACTGTAACTCTTCTCCTTCCTGTTAGGCACAACACACAGTAAAGTCACTCATATGTCTGTAAACTACACATACACACCTTTAATTTGATATAAAAAACAAAAGACAATAGCTTCAGATTTGACTGATATACAAAGATATTTGTACATGCAGTTTACCAAATGATTTACAGGCCTTTTGCAATGACCTCAACAAGGCTGATTTGACCCCTGTTCCCTCGAGCTGTGAGTAACATACAACAATGAGCTTGGGTTCATGTGAAACTGCAAAACACAAGCTTTACAATGATGTATCACACAATCTGATTGGACTTTGTTTTGATTAAAAATTAAGAAATTTGTACATGAAACTTTACCATTGTGATTCACAGGCCTTGTGGCCTAAAACAGGCTCAACTGTAACTCTTCTCCTTCCTGTTAGGCACAACACACAGTAAAGTCACTCATATGTCTGTAAACTACACATACACACCTTTAATTTGATATAAAAAACAAAAGACAATAGCTTCAGATTTGACTGATATACAAAGATATTTGTACATGCAGTTTACCAAATGATTTACAGGCCTTTTGCAATGACCTCAACAAGGCTGATTTGACCCCTGTTCCCTCGAGCTGTGAGTAACATACAACAATGAGCTTGGGTTCATGTGAAACTGCAAAACACAAGCTTTACAATGATGTATCACACAATCTGATTGGACATTGTTTTGATTAAAAATTAAGAAAATTGTACATGCAACTTTACCATTGTGATTCACAGGCCTTGTGGCCTAAAACAGGCTCAACTGTAACTCTTCTCCTTCCTGTTAGGAACAACACACAGTAAAGTCACTCATATGTCTGTAAAGTACACATACACACCTTTAATTTGATATTAAAACAAAAGACAACAGCTTCAGATTTGACTGATATACACAGATTTTTGTACAGGCAATTTACCAAATAATTTACTGGCCTTTTGCAATGACCTCAACAAGGCCGATTTGACCCCTGTTCCCTCGAGCTGTGAGTAACATACAACAATGAGCTTGGGTTCATGTGAAACTGCAAAACACAAGCTTTACAATGATGTATCACACAATCTGATTGGACTTTGTTTTGATTAAAAATTAAGAAATTTGTACATGCAACTTTACCATTGTGATTCACAGGCCTTGTGGCCTAAAACAGGCTCAACTGTAACTCTTCTCCTTCCTGTTAGGAACAACACACAGTAAAGTCACTCATATGTCTGTAAACTACACATACACACCTTTAATTTGATATAAAAAAAACAAAAGACAATAGCTTCAGATTTGACTGATATACAAAGATATTTGTACATGCAGTTTACCAAATGATTTACAGGCCTTTTGCAATGACCTCAACAAGGCTGATTTGACCACTGTTCCCTCAAGCTGTGAGTAACATACAACAATGAGCTTGGGTTCATGTGAAACTGCAAAACACAAGCTTTACAATGATGTATCACACAATCTGATTGGACTTTGTTTTGATTAAAAATTAAGAAATTTGTACATGCAACTTTACCATTGTGATTCACAGGCCTTGTGGCCTAAAACAGGCTCAACTGTAACTCTTCTCCTTCCTGTTAGGAAAAACACACAGTAAAGTCACTCATATGTCTGTAAAGTACACATAGACACCTTTAATTTGATATACAACAAAAGACAATAGCTTCAGATTTGACTGATATACAAAGATATTTGTACAGGCAATTTACCAAATAATTTACTGGCCTTTTGCAATGACCTCAACAAGGCCGATTTGACCCCTGTTATCTCGAGCTGTGAGTAACATACAACAATGAGCTTGGGTTCATGTGAAATTGCAAAACACAAGCTTTACAATGATGTATCACACAATCTGATTGGACTTTGTTTTGATTAAAAATTAAGAAATTTGTACATGAAACTTTACCATTGTGATTCACAGGCCTTGTGGCCTAAAACAGGCTCAACTGTAACTCTTCTCCTTCCTGTTAGGAACAACACACAGTAAAGTCACTCATATGTCTGTAAAGTACACATAGACACCTTTAATTTGATATAAAACAAAAGACAATAGCTTCAGATTTGACTGATATACACAGATGTTTGTACAGGCAATTTACCAAATAATTTACTGGCCTTTTGCACTGACCTCAACAAGGCCGATTTGACCCCTGTTCCCTCGAGCTGTGAGTAACATACAACAATGAGCTTGAGTTCATGTGAAACTGCAAAACACAAGCTTTACAATGATGTATCACACAATCTGATTGGACTTTGTATTGATTAAAAATTAAGAAATTTGTACATGCAACTTTACCATTGTGATTCACAGGCCTTGTGGCCTAAAACAGGCTCAACTGTAACTCTTCTCCTTCCTGTTAGGCACAACACACAGTAAAGTCACTCATATGTCTGTAAACTACACATACACACCTTTAATTTGATATAAAAAACAAAAGACAATAGCTTCAGATTTGACTGATATACAAAGATATTTGTACATGCAGTTTACCAAATGATTTACAGGCCTTTTGCAATGACCTCAACAAGGCTGATTTGACCCCTGTTCCCTCGAGCTGTGAGTAACATACAACAATGAGCTTGGGTTCATGTGAAACTGCAAAACACAAGCTTTACAATGATGTATCACACAATCTGATTGGACTTTGTTTTGATTAAAAATTAAGAAATTTGTACATGCAACTTTACCATTGTGATTCACAGGCCTTGTGGCCTAAAACAGGCTCAACTGTAACTCTTCTCCTTCCTGTTAGGAACAACACACAGTAAAGTCACTCATATGTCTGTAAAGTACACATACTCACCTTTAATTTGATATAAAAAACAAAAGACAATAGCTTCAGATTTGACTGATATACAAAGATATTTGTACATGCAGTTTACCAAATGATTTACAGGCCTTTTGCAATGACCTCAACAAGGCTGATTTGACCCCTGTTCCCTCGAGCTGTGAGTAACATACAACAATGAGCTTGGGTTCATGTGAAACTGCAAAACACAAGCTTTACAATGATGTATCACACAATCTGATTGGACATTGTTTTGATTAAAAATTAAGAAATTTGTACATGCAACTTTACCATTGTGATTCACAGGCCTTGTGGCCTAAAACAGGCTCAACTGTAACTCTTCTCCTTCCTGTTAGGAACAACACACAGTAAAGTCACTCATATGTCTGTAAAGTACACATACACACCTTTAATTTGATATACAACAAAAGACAATAGCTTCAGATTTGACTGATATACAAAGATATTTGTACAGGCAATTTACCAAATAATTTACTGGCCTTTTGCAATGACCTCAACAAGGCCGATTTGACCCCTGTTATCTCGAGCTGTGAGTAACATACAACAATGAGCTTGGGTTCATGTGAAATTGCAAAACACAAGCTTTACAATGATGTATCACACAATCTGATTGGACTTTGTTTTGATTAAAAATTAAGAAATTTGTACATGAAACTTTACCATTGTGATTCACAGGCCTTGTGGCCTAAAACAGGCTCAACTGTAACTCTTCTCCTTCCTGTTAGGAACAACACACAGTAAAGTCACTCATATGTCTGTAAAGTACACATAGACACCTTTAATTTGATATAAAACAAAAGACAATAGCTTCAGATTTGACTGATATACACAGATGTTTGTACAGGCAATTTACCAAATAATTTACTGGCCTTTTGCACTGACCTCAACAAGGCCGATTTGACCCCTGTTCCCTCGAGCTGTGAGTAACATACAACAATGAGCTTGAGTTCATGTGAAACTGCAAAACACAAGCTTTACAATGATGTATCACACAATCTGATTGGACTTTGTATTGATTAAAAATTAAGAAATTTGTACATGCAACTTTACCATTGTGATTCACAGGCCTTGTGGCCTAAAACAGGCTCAACTGTAACTCTTCTCCTTCCTGTTAGGCACAACACACAGTAAAGTCACTCATATGTCTGTAAACTACACATACACACCTTTAATTTGATATAAAAAACAAAAGACAATAGCTTCAGATTTGACTGATATACAAAGATATTTGTACATGCAGTTTACCAAATGATTTACAGGCCTTTTGCAATGACCTCAACAAGGCTGATTTGACCCCTGTTCCCTCGAGCTGTGAGTAACATACAACAATGAGCTTGGGTTCATGTGAAACTGCAAAACACAAGCTTTACAATGATGTATCACACAATCTGATTGGACTTTGTTTTGATTAAAAATTAAGAAATTTGTACATGCAACTTTACCATTGTGATTCACAGGCCTTGTGGCCTAAAACAGGCTCAACTGTAACTCTTCTCCTTCCTGTTAGGAACAACACACAGTAAAGTCACTCATATGTCTGTAAAGTACACATACTCACCTTTAATTTGATATAAAAAACAAAAGACAATAGGTTCAGATTTGACTGATATACAAAGATATTTGTACATGCAGTTTACCAAATGATTTACAGGCCTTTTGCAATGACCTCAACAAGGCTGATTTGACCCCTGTTCCCTCGAGCTGTGAGTAACATACAACAATGAGCTTGGGTTCATGTGAAACTGCAAAACACAAGCTTTACAATGATGTATCACACAATCTGATTGGACTTTGTTTTGATTAAAAATTAAGAAATTTGTACATGAAACTTTACCATTGTGATTCACAGGCCTTGTGGCCTAAAACAGGCTCAACTGTAACTCTTCTCCTTCCTGTTAGGCACAACACACAGTAAAGTCACTCATATGTCTGTAAAGTACACATACACACCTTTAATTTGATATTAAAACAAAAGACAACAGCTTCAGATTTGACTGATATACACAGATTTTTGTACAGGCAATTTACCAAATAACTTACTGGCCTTTTGCAATGACCTCAACAAGGCCGATTTGACCCCTGTTCCCTCGAGCTGTGAGTAACATACAACAATGAGCTTGGGTTCATGTGAAACGGCAAAACACAAGCATTACAATGATGTATCACACAATCTGATTGGACTTTGTTTTAATTAAAAATTAAGAAATTTGTACATGCAACTTTACCATTGTGATTCACAGGCCTTGTGGCCTAAAACAGGCTCAACTGTAACTCTTCTCCTTCCTGTTAGGAACAACACACAGTAAAGTCACTCATATGTCTGTAAACTATACATACACACCTTTAATTTGATATAAAAAACAAAAGACAATAGCTTCAGATTTGACTGATATACAAAGATATTTGTACATGCAGTTTACCAAATGATTTACAGGCCTTTTGCAATGACCTCAACAAGGCTGATTTGACCCCTGTTCCCTCGAGCTGTGAGTAACATACAACAATGAGCTTGGGTTCATGTGAAACTGCAAAACACAAGCATTACAATGATGTATCACACAATCTGATTGGACTTTGTTTTGATTAAAAATTAAGAAATTTGTACATGCAACTTTACCATTGTGATTCACAGGCCTTGTGGCCTAAAACAGGCTCAACTGTAACTCTTCTCCTTCCTGTTAGGAACAACACACAGTAAAGTCACTCATATGTCTGTAAAGTACACATACACACCTTTAATTTGATATAAAACAAAAGACAATAGCTTCAGATTTGACTGATATACACAGATTTTTGTACAGGCAATTTACCAAATAATTTACTGGCCTTTTGCAATGACCTCAACAAGGCCGATTTGACCCCTGTTCCCTCGAGCTGTGAGTAACATACAACAATGAGCTTGGGTTCATGTGAAACTGCAAAACACAAGCTTTACAATGATGTATCACACAATCTGATTGGACTTTGTTTTGATTAAAAATTTAGAAATTTGTACATGCAACTTTACCATTGTGATTCACAGGCCTTGTGGCCTAAAACAGGCTCAACTGTAACTCTTCTCCTTCCTGTTAGGAACAACACACAGTAAAGTCACTCATATGTCTGTAAACTACACATACACACCTTTAATTTGATATAAAAAAAACAAAAGACAATAGCTTCAGATTTGACTGATATACAAAGATATTTGTACATGCAGTTTACCAAATGATTTACAGGCCTTTTGCAATGACCTCAACAAGGCTGATTTGACCACTGTTCCCTCAAGCTGTGAGTAACATACAACAATGAGCTTGGGTTCATGTGAAACTGCAAAACACAAGCTTTACAATGATGTATCACACAATCTGATTGGACTTTGTTTTGATTAAAAATTAAGAAATTTGTACATGAAACTTTACCATTGTGATTCACAGGCCTTGTGGCCTAAAACAGGCTCAACTGTAACTCTTCTCCTTCCTGTTAGGAACAACACACAGTAAAGTCACTCATATGTCTGTAAAGTACACATAGACACCTTTAATTTGATATAAAACAAAAGACAATAGCTTCAGATTTGACTGATATACACAGATTTTTGTACAGGCAATTTACCAAATAATTTACTGGCCTTTTGCACTGACCTCAACAAGGCCGATTTGACCCATGTTCCCTCGAGCTGTGAGTAACATACAACAATGAGCTTGGGTTCATGTGAAACGGCAAAACACAAGCATTACAATGATGTATCACACAATCTGATTGGACTTTGTTTTAATTAAAAATTAAGAAATTTGTACATGCAACTTTACCATTGTGATTCACAGGCCTTGTGGCCTAAAACAGGCTCAACTGTAACTCTTCTCCTTCCTGTTAGGAACAACACACAGTAAAGTCACTCATATGTCTGTAAACTATACATACACACCTTTAATTTGATATAAAAAACAAAAGACAATAGCTTCAGATTTGACTGATATACAAAGATATTTGTACATGCAGTTTACCAAATGATTTACAGGCCTTTTGCAATGACCTCAACAAGGCTGATTTGACCCCTGTTCCCTCGAGCTGTGAGTAACATACAACAATGAGCTTGGGTTCATGTGAAACTGAAAAACACAAGCTTTACAATGATGTATCACACAATCTGATTGGACTTTGTTTTGATTAAAAAATAAGAAATTTGTACATGCAACTTTACCATTGTGATTCACAGGCCTTGTGGCCTAAAACAGGCTCAACTGTAACTCTTCTCCTTCCTGTTAGGAACAACACACAGTAAAGTCACTCATATGTCTGTAAACTATACATACACACCTTTAATTTGATATAAAAAACAAAAGACAATAGCTTCAGATTTGACTGATATACAAAGATATTTGTACATGCAGTTTACCAAATGATTTACAGGCCTTTTGCAATGACCTCAACAAGGCTGATTTGACCCCTGTTCCCTCGAGCTGTGAGTAACATACAACAATGAGCTTGGGTTCATGTGAAACTGAAAAACACAAGCTTTACAATGATGTATCACACAATCTGATTGGACTTTGTTTTGATTAAAAAATAAGAAATTTGTACATGCAACTTTACCATTGTGATTCACAGGCCTTGTGGCCTAAAACAGGCTCAACTGTAACTCTTCTCCTTCCTGTTAGGAACAACACACAGTAAAGTCACTCATATGTCTGTAAAGTACACATACACACCTTTAATTTGATATAAAACAAAAGACAATAGCTTCAGATTTGACTGATATACAAAGATTTTTGTACATGCAATTTACCAAATAATTTACAGGCCTTTTGCAATGACCTCAACAAGGCTGATTTGACCCCTGTTATCTCGAGCTGTGAGTAACATACAACAATGAGCTTGGGTTCATGTGAAACTGCAAAACACAAGCTTTACAATGATGTATCACACAATCTGATTGGACTTTGTTTTGATTAAAAATTAAGAAATTTGTACATGGAACTTTACCATTGTGATTCACAGGCCTTGTGGCCTAAAACAGGCTCAACTGTAACTCTTCTCCTTCCTGTTAGGAACAACACACAGTAAAGTCACTCATATGTCTGTAAAGTACACATACACACCTTTAATTTGATATAAAACAAAAGACAATAGCTTCAGATTTGACTGATATACACAGATTTTTGTACAGGCAATTTACCAAATAATTTACTGGCCTTTTGCACTGACCTCAACAAGGCCGATTTGACCCCTGTTCCCTCCAGCTGTGAGTAACATACAACAATGAGCTTGGGTTCATGTGAAACTGCAAAACACAAGCTTTACAATGATGTATCACACAATCTGATTGGACTTTGTTTTGATTAAAAATTAAAAAATTTGTACATGCAACTTTACCATTGTGATTCACAGGCCTTGTGGCCTAAAACAGGCTCAACTGTAACTCTTCTCCTTCCTGTTAGGCACAACACACAGTAAAGTCACTCATATGTCTGTAAACTACACAGATGTCACAAGGTGACGATCTTTTGGGCGGAACCGAAAGTCGGGAAACTTTGGTTCCGCCCGGATGTTTCCGCCCAGACCGGGAAGAGGAAACACCGGACATCCGGTAGCATCACGAGGGCTGTAATCAGCGAAATAGAGTGCAGCTGTGGGCGTTTAAGAGAAACGCCGGTTGATTGGAGGATTACAGCACACAGAGGAGTATTTTAGACCAGTGTAAATCACAGTTTGGGCGTCTAGTGTGTGAGTTGAGGTACGGAGCTGGGCTCGTCCGGTACACGTTGGCAGTTGGTTGCACTTTCTCTCTTTCTCTCTCGTAGTTCTCAGTGGATGCTACCGTAAGAGGAAGCCCTGTGGGTGGAAGAAAACACGAGATTGTGACACGCTTGGAGTAACCAAGGAGGAAGGAAACGAAGCAGTTTGTAAACTATTTTCCAAGAGGACCGCTGTGAGTATTGGCTCTGGATTTAACTGAAACATAACTACTAACCTGTGTATTATCGAACGCCTCCAGGAAGGCGGCCCTACCCCTGATCTAGCGTGGTGGGTGAGCCGCAGGAATAAGTGGATTGAGCAGCCGTAGCAGCAGAACCAAAAGCTCCGACCGTAGTACCATCGCCCCCATCCGACCTTAGTGAAGTGGAGGACGTCGGACGTTTTGTGTGTACACTTGTAGTGTGGTGGGTGAGGCTATGTCATTTTGAAAAACCTTTCACGTTGAAGTGGTGCTGTGTATTTGCTGTGGGTTGCTGTGCTAGTGCTGTGTGTCTTGTCAGACGTACCCCGCATCATCCTTCTACTGAGGAGGAGACGGAGAGGCTGACGGTTGTGAGTAACCTTAATTATTGTGTGCTGGGTGCGATTCAAGTGTAAAGTGACGGCGTGGGCTTTGGAAGGCGCCCCGTCTGTGTGTCGACAGTTATAGAGTGTGGCGGTGAAGACTTGGAAGCTGGCAGTGCATGTGTGAGTACCACCTCGAACCTGTATATTGCTATTTTACCTGTGTGTTCTATCTTGTGGCAGAGCGAGAGGCGAAGCAGTTCCGCCGCCCCGTGGCCTCTACAAAGGGGCGCCCCTGTCCGGTATTCGATCGGCCTACGGGCATTGAAGATAGGGCAGCGCTCGGCCCGGTGAGACGGTGTGACAGTTCGCCCCCTGCTGATCAGTGCATCCGCCGAGAGGGTTTTTGCCCCCGGCGACCCCTAGGAAAACAATCGTCGTTTGCCTTTCTGTGCAGGCCAGCTGTCGTAAGCCCGCCCTCGTATATTGTCGAACAGAACGCCGTACAACGAACTGTGAACAGCCATACATGCCCGAGCTGTAAACAGCAGAGAGGTGAGAAGTATCCAAGTTGCACTAACTGTGTTATTGTGTCCAAGCTGCCTGTAAAGGAAGAGAGAACGAGAGTGAACGTCAGTAGAACGAACTGTGAACAGTCATACATGCCCCGAGCTGTAAACAGCAGAAAGGTGAGAAGCATCCAAGTTGCACTAACTGTGTTATTGTGTCCAAGCTGCCTGTAAAGGAAGAGAGAACGAGAGTGAACGTCAGTAGAACGAACTGTGAACAGTCATACATGCCCCGAGCTGTAAACAGCAGAAAGGTGAGAAGCATCCAAGTTGCACTAACTGTGTTATTGTGTCCAAGCTGCCTGTAAAGGAAGAGAGAACGAGAGTGAACGTCAGTAGAACGAACTGTGAACAGCCATACCTGCCCCGAGCTGTAAACAGCAGAGAGGTGAGAAGTATCCAAGTTGCACTAACTGTGTTATTGTGTCCAAGCTGCCTGTAAAGGAAGAGAGAACGAGAGTGAACGTCAGTAGAACGAACTGTGAACAGTCATACATGCCCCGAGCTGTAAACAGCAGAAAGGTGAGAAGCATCCAAGTTGCACTAACTGTGTTATTGTGTCCAAGCTGCCTGTAAAGGAGGAGAGAACGAGAGTGAATGTCAGTAGAACAAACCGTGGACAGTCCTACACGCCCCGAGCTGGAAGCAGCAGAGAGGTGAGAAGTATCCAGGTTGCACTAACTGTGTTGTCGTGTCCAAGCTGTCTGTAAAGGGAGAAAAGAGACGGGAGTGAATGCCCGGAGAGTGACCTGTGGGAGAGAACCATACTTACCAAGCGCTACCAGCAAACCGACCGGTGAGGACGATCCTAGTCCAGGTTACACGAGCCTCCACGTCCCAGTTGAAACCTGTGGAAAAAAAAACACAAAGTGGAGTGAGAAGTGAAGAATCGGCCAACGTGACACAGGTACCGCAGTTAGAGGGAGAGATAACACCCCAAGTTCACACTATTTTGTCTTTGCCTCCAGGAGAGAAGAGGAGGGCGCCACGGATAGTGGAGTTGGCAGGAGCCTGTGTCCCCTGTCCCCTCTCCCCCTATATCTTGGTCACCAGCCCCTGGAACCCCCGTTGCCCTCTTCCCCCTTCTGCCACTTTTCCGTGCTGTGGTCTGCCTGGAAGGCAGAGAGGCAGCTAGTTTTAATTGCCCCTTCCCCATTCCCCCAGTTATTTTAAATATTTAAATAAAGTTTGTTTTAATACTTACCTGCTCTCGTGTTGTTTGGTCATTGGGTTGGCTTTGGGGACCTCCTCGAGGTGGAAGTTGAGAAGGGGCGTGGCGTTAGGTTTAATAGCCAGCCCCTAGCCGTGACAGATTTTGGCGTAGTCGGCAGGGCTCCACCTCGAGTTGAGTAACCAGGGTCGCCCAATGACCGACAACGCGGGGCCCGCAGCCCCACCCCGTGCCACGTCCATCATCATGGGTAGCCCATGGATGCAGAAGTATGGAGGAGCGGAGTCAGAGGTCCGACTGACAGAGTGGAAGGCCCAACTAGAATATTTGGCTGACCTGCAGGGCCTCAGCGCCGCCCAGCGGCTCCAGTTTGTGTTAAACTCCTTAGAGGGAGAAGCCCGGCGAGAAGTGCAAGCCGCCCCTGAAGCAGTTAGAGCCACCGCCCAGACCGTATTCCAGTTTCTCACCGAACAATATGGTGACCACACCCCTGTAGCTGTCCTTCGGTCCCAATTTTTTAACGTTAAGCAAGGCCCCCGACAAACCATTAGAGCATTTGCCCTGAGGCTGCGAGAGCAGTTTACCCGATTACATGCCCGACGCGACCATGGGCTGGGAGACGGGGAGAACCTGCTACGTGACCAGTTCCTCCTGGGGATGAAGGAGGGCCCCGTGAGACAGAGCCTGCGGGTCCAGTTTCGGAGGGACCCCGGGCTCACCTTCGAAGACCTTAGGAAAGAGGCATTGGCCTTGGAAGGTGACGAGGTCGAAGTCAGCGAGGCTCCAGTATGCGCAGCGGTAAGCGAACTGGCACCCACACCACCTGAGCGGGCGGATTGGAAGCAGGCCTTGAAGGCAGAATTGCTGAAAGACGTCCAGGAACAGATATCGGAGCTGTCTAAAGCTCTCCTGGGAGAGTTGCGCCAAGGAAGGGCGCGGGAGGAACCGAGGCCGGCCCCCCGAGAACGAACATACTCGGAGCGAGGCCGAGAGCCGCCCGGACGTCCAGACCGCTTTAACCGGCCCCGTTTTGAATGGGATGACCAAGGGCGGCCTATTTGCAATCACTGTGGTAAACCAGGACATATCAGTCGCCAGTGTGGGCCTCGTAGGGCATCGGAAGGGGGTTTTTAGATCGGCCGGCCACAGTGGGTCGTGTGGCCGGGAACCCTCGGGAAGACCCCAGAAGAAGTAATCCCAGGCACCAGATGATTGGGCATAGCCCAATAGCGGAGGTAAAAGTGTGTGGCAAGACAGTACAATGCCTGGTAGATACGGGCTCTCAGGTAACGTTGTTTGCAGAAAGCCTTTCACAAGAAATATTTGGGAAGAAAGGAGCACAAGGGGCAGAGGCCCCCTGGTTGACGTTGCGGGGTGCAAATGGCCTGGAGATCCCTTACGTCGGTTACCGACTAACGGACTTGGAAGTCCATGGGGTGTTAGTCCCCCAAAAAGGTGTGATCATTGTCGAAGACAGGTGTTTGGGTGCCCATCGAGCCCTACTAGGCATGAATGTCCTCTCTGAATGTTGGGAAGAATTATTTCAGGCTAGGCCTGGCCCCAGGATTCCACCTGCCGAGAGGCCCAAATGGGAGCGTGTAGTTGCCGACTGTCGTCGAGTCCAGATGGCCCAGGTCCGTAGAGACCGAGAAGAGGTAGGAAGAGTGATGTGTCGTTTTGCTTTGTCTATCCCCCCTAGAAGTGAGGCTATTGTGTGGGCGAGAGTGCCCCCTCGAGAAGTCGACCCGGAGGAGTGGGTATTGGTCGAGCCTCATGCAGACTGCCCTCAAGTGGAGGTAGCACGGGGCCTAGTGGCGGTCCGCCAGGGGAGAGTCCCCGTGAAAGTACGAAACGAACACCCCTATGCAGTCCACTTACATCGGCACCAACGGCTGGCCCGACTAACGGCGGTCGCGCCCCATCAGGTGAGGGAGGAGAGAGACGTCAGTTTCCGTCAGGTGTGCCCCTCCGTGATTGAGGTGGCCCTGACACAGATGGATGCCCCCATGAGCAACAGCCAGAGTGAGGTGCCGGAACATCTTGAGGGTGAGTCGCTACGAGGGAAAAATTTGGAACCAGTACAGACGCAGAAGCTCCAGGCGCTTCTTCGAAAATGGCAGCATGTGTTTGCAAGTCATGAGGAAGATTATGGGTGCACCAGAGTGGTGGAACATCATATCCCGACTGGGGACGCCGGGCCGAGCAGAGAGAGATATCGGCCGATTCCACCTACCCTATACACAGAGGTACGCACACTCTTGCAGGGCCTGTTGGAGCGGGGCATTGTTCGGGAGAGCAGTAGCCCGTGGGCGGCCCCCATCGTGCTTGTACAGAAGAAGTCAGGGGCCTGGAGGTTCTGTGTGGATTACCGTAAGCTCAACCTGGTAACCAAGAAAGACGCCTTTCCCCTACCGCGGATCGAAGACTCCCTTACCAGCCTCACGCAGTCCGCATGGTATTCCACTCTGGATCTGGCCAGCGGGTATTGGCAGGTGCAGGTGGCCAAGGCAGATCAAGAGAAGACCGCCTTCACGACCCCGTTTGGATTATTTGAGTGGGAACGGATGCCCTTCTGGCTTTGTAACGCTCCAGCCACGTTCCAGCGACTGATGCAGCGCTGTCTTGGAGGTCAGTTGATGAAGTCAGTTTTAGTATATTTGGATGATGTGATTGTGTATTCCCCAGATTTTGATTCCCACCTTCAGCACCTCGAAGAGGTCTTTCAGGCTATGGAAAGGTACGGGCTAAAGCTGCAACCTGATAAATGCCATCTGCTGAGGCGGGAAGTTCATTTCCTGGGTCACGTGGTCAGTGCCGCAGGGGTGTCCGTGGACCCCGGGAAGGTCTCTGTTGTGAAAGACTGGATTGCACCCAAAACCGTAAGGCAGGTACGATCATTTCTGGGATTTGTGGGGTATTACAGACGATTCATCAAAGGCTTTTCAAAGATTGCTAAACCTCTTAACCAGCTGTTGGTTGGTACAGGGCGAAACCGGGGACGTGGGTCGCCCTCAATCAACTGGGGCGACCCTTGTGAGGCTGCGTTCCAGAAACTAAAGCAGGAACTGTTACAGGCACCTATTTTGGCATACGCAGACTTTACTAAACCCTTTGTTCTGTACACAGACGCAAGCAACCTGGGGCTGGGGGCCGTATTGGCCCAACAACACGAAGGAAGGGAGCGGGTGATCGCCTATGCGAGCCGAAGCCTCCACCCAGCGGAGAGAAACGATGCAAATTACAGCTCGTTTAAACTGGAGTTGCTGGCCTTGAAGTGGGCCCTAAGTGAAAAGTTTAAAGACTACCTTTGGGGTGCCAAGGGGACGGTAATTACGGATAATAACCCTCTGGTGCATTTGCAGACGGCGAAGTTGGGGGCCGTAGAGCAGCGGTGGGTAGCCCAGCTGGCCAACTTCGACTACCACTTGCAGTACCGACCGGGGCGCGAGCACACAAACGCTGATGTCCTTTCGAGGCTGCCGGAGATGGACGACCCCGGGAGCCGGGGAAGAGGAGAGGAGAACAGCCCGAGGGAGGATTATATGATAGGGGCTGTGGATGCCCCAGGAGGACAGCAAGAGGCCGTCCCTGGGAACTGGGGGTGGGACCCCCGTCGATGGATGGAGAGGCAAGCCCGAGATCAGGATGTGAGTCAGGTGAAGACGTGGGTGGAGCAGGGGCGACGACCGACGTCGCCAGAAAGACTAGCCCAAACGGAGACGGGGAGAAAACTGCTGGGGCAGTGGGACAAGCTAGAACTGCAGGAAGGAGTGCTGTGCAGAAAGGTCGGTGACCCGAAATTGGGCGAGGAGGTGCGCCAGATTGTGGTGCCCGCCGATCAGACGACAGCATTAGTCTCGGCCTACCATGATCAGCTGGGGCATCAGGGACAAGAGAGGACCATATCACTGCTGCGCAGATTTTTCTATTGGCCAGGGCTGGAAGCCACGGTTCGTAGCTTGATCCAGGCGTGTCCCAGGTGTATGCTGTTCAAATCTCGGCGAGAGGCTCGAGCGCCGATGGTGCCCATCCAGGCTAAAGCCCCCCTCCACATTATGGCCATGGACTTCCTGACTCTGGGCCGGCCGCAAGACCGCTACCAAAACATCTTGGTAATCACCGACCTATTCACCAAATACGCATGGGCAGTCCCCACCCTCGACCAGACAGCTAATACTACCGCGATGGCCCTCTGGAGGAACGTCTTTCAGACGTTTGGATGCCCGGAGTTCTTGCACTCGGATCAAGGGGCCAACTTTGAGTCAAAGGTAATCCGAGAGTTGTGCCAGTTGTATGGGTGTACTAAGACCCATACGACGTCGTACCACCCCCAGGGAAACGGCAGCTGCGAGAGGTTCAATCAGACCCTGTTGGGGTTACTGGGGACCCTGGATCAACGGCAGCAGAGCGACTGGGTGAGTGCCTTACCGAATCTACTACAGGCATATAATAATAGTGTACATAGTACGACGGGGTATGCCCCTACTTACCTGATGTTCGGCAGACATGTGCGGATGCCCACGGACCTGGTCTTAGGAGTGGCAGCCGGCCAGGAGGAAGTAAGCGTGACCGAGTGGGTGGGACGCCATCACCAGCGGCTACACTTTGCCTATGAACAGGTATCGCAGAGAATACGGACAACAGGAGAGAAGAACAAACGGTTGTATGACCGGACGGCCCGGGACGCCCCCCTGCTACCAGGAGAGAGGGTCTTGGCGAGGGACAACAGGCGCCAAGGCAAGGGAAAGTTAAGTGACCGCTGGGAGACCATCCCGTATGTAGTTTGCAGGCAGCAGAGACCGGGACAGCCGGTGTACACCATCCGGCCGGAAGGAAAGGCCGGCCCTGAGCGGGTGGTACACCGGAACATGATTCGCCCCTGCCCCAACTATCCCGAAGCCGCAGAGGAAAGGGCTGTGGAGCCGGTGCCGGCGGCCCCCTGGATGGGAGGATGGGCTGTGGTACCAGGCCGACCCGTGTTGGCATTGCCCCCGGCTGCCCCGAGAGGGCAAGAGTTGGCACTTGAGCCAGCTGAACCCCCGGCCGCCCAGAGGCAGCGAGAGTTAGCACCCGAGCCGGCCGAACCCCCGGGACAACCAGAACCGGCACACGAACCAGCTGAACCTGATTCACCCGTGAGACGCTCCCAACGGGAGAACCGAGGCCACCCCCCTGCCCGCTACGGTGAGTGGACCACCCCAAGGCATTCTAGGGACTAGAATGCATTGGCGGGGGAGGATGTCACAAGGTGACGATCTTTTGGGCGGAACCGAAAGTCGGGAAACTTTGGTTCCGCCCGGATGTTTCCGCCCAGACCGGGAAGAGGAAACACCGGACATCCGGTAGCATCACGAGGGCTGTAATCAGCGAAATAGAGTGCAGCTGTGGGCGTTTAAGAGAAACGCCGGTTGATTGGAGGATTACAGCACACAGAGGAGTATTTTAGACCAGTGTAAATCACAGTTTGGGCGTCTAGTGTGTGAGTTGAGGTACGGAGCTGGGCTCGTCCGGTACACGTTGGCAGTTGGTTGCACTTTCTCTCTTTCTCTCTCGTAGTTCTCAGTGGATGCTACCGTAAGAGGAAGCCCTGTGGGTGGAAGAAAACACGAGATTGTGACACGCTTGGAGTAACCAAGGAGGAAGGAAACGAAGCAGTTTGTAAACTATTTTCCAAGAGGACCGCTGTGAGTATTGGCTCTGGATTTAACTGAAACATAACTACTAACCTGTGTATTATCGAACGCCTCCAGGAAGGCGGCCCTACCCCTGATCTAGCGTGGTGGGTGAGCCGCAGGAATAAGTGGATTGAGCAGCCGTAGCAGCAGAACCAAAAGCTCCGACCGTAGTACCATCGCCCCCATCCGACCTTAGTGAAGTGGAGGACGTCGGACGTTTTGTGTGTACACTTGTAGTGTGGTGGGTGAGGCTATGTCATTTTGAAAAACCTTTCACGTTGAAGTGGTGCTGTGTATTTGCTGTGGGTTGCTGTGCTAGTGCTGTGTGTCTTGTCAGACGTACCCCGCATCATCCTTCTACTGAGGAGGAGACGGAGAGGCTGACGGTTGTGAGTAACCTTAATTATTGTGTGCTGGGTGCGATTCAAGTGTAAAGTGACGGCGTGGGCTTTGGAAGGCGCCCCGTCTGTGTGTCGACAGTTATAGAGTGTGGCGGTGAAGACTTGGAAGCTGGCAGTGCATGTGTGAGTACCACCTCGAACCTGTATATTGCTATTTTACCTGTGTGTTCTATCTTGTGGCAGAGCGAGAGGCGAAGCAGTTCCGCCGCCCCGTGGCCTCTACAAAGGGGCGCCCCTGTCCGGTATTCGATCGGCCTACGGGCATTGAAGATAGGGCAGCGCTCGGCCCGGTGAGACGGTGTGACAGTTCGCCCCCTGCTGATCAGTGCATCCGCCGAGAGGGTTTTTGCCCCCGGCGACCCCTAGGAAAACAATCGTCGTTTGCCTTTCTGTGCAGGCCAGCTGTCGTAAGCCCGCCCTCGTATATTGTCGAACAGAACGCCGTACAACGAACTGTGAACAGCCATACATGCCCGAGCTGTAAACAGCAGAGAGGTGAGAAGTATCCAAGTTGCACTAACTGTGTTATTGTGTCCAAGCTGCCTGTAAAGGAAGAGAGAACGAGAGTGAACGTCAGTAGAACGAACTGTGAACAGTCATACATGCCCCGAGCTGTAAACAGCAGAAAGGTGAGAAGCATCCAAGTTGCACTAACTGTGTTATTGTGTCCAAGCTGCCTGTAAAGGAAGAGAGAACGAGAGTGAACGTCAGTAGAACGAACTGTGAACAGTCATACATGCCCCGAGCTGTAAACAGCAGAAAGGTGAGAAGCATCCAAGTTGCACTAACTGTGTTATTGTGTCCAAGCTGCCTGTAAAGGAAGAGAGAACGAGAGTGAACGTCAGTAGAACGAACTGTGAACAGCCATACCTGCCCCGAGCTGTAAACAGCAGAGAGGTGAGAAGTATCCAAGTTGCACTAACTGTGTTATTGTGTCCAAGCTGCCTGTAAAGGAAGAGAGAACGAGAGTGAACGTCAGTAGAACGAACTGTGAACAGTCATACATGCCCCGAGCTGTAAACAGCAGAAAGGTGAGAAGCATCCAAGTTGCACTAACTGTGTTATTGTGTCCAAGCTGCCTGTAAAGGAGGAGAGAACGAGAGTGAATGTCAGTAGAACAAACCGTGGACAGTCCTACACGCCCCGAGCTGGAAGCAGCAGAGAGGTGAGAAGTATCCAGGTTGCACTAACTGTGTTGTCGTGTCCAAGCTGTCTGTAAAGGGAGAAAAGAGACGGGAGTGAATGCCCGGAGAGTGACCTGTGGGAGAGAACCATACTTACCAAGCGCTACCAGCAAACCGACCGGTGAGGACGATCCTAGTCCAGGTTACACGAGCCTCCACGTCCCAGTTGAAACCTGTGGAAAAAAAAACACAAAGTGGAGTGAGAAGTGAAGAATCGGCCAACGTGACACAGGTACCGCAGTTAGAGGGAGAGATAACACCCCAAGTTCACACTATTTTGTCTTTGCCTCCAGGAGAGAAGAGGAGGGCGCCACGGATAGTGGAGTTGGCAGGAGCCTGTGTCCCCTGTCCCCTCTCCCCCTATATCTTGGTCACCAGCCCCTGGAACCCCCGTTGCCCTCTTCCCCCTTCTGCCACTTTTCCGTGCTGTGGTCTGCCTGGAAGGCAGAGAGGCAGCTAGTTTTAATTGCCCCTTCCCCATTCCCCCAGTTATTTTAAATATTTAAATAAAGTTTGTTTTAATACTTACCTGCTCTCGTGTTGTTTGGTCATTGGGTTGGCTTTGGGGACCTCCTCGAGGTGGAAGTTGAGAAGGGGCGTGGCGTTAGGTTTAATAGCCAGCCCCTAGCCGTGACAGATTTTGGCGTAGTCGGCAGGGCTCCACCTCGAGTTGAGTAACCAGGGTCGCCCAATGACCGACAACGCGGGGCCCGCAGCCCCACCCCGTGCCACGTCCATCATCATGGGTAGCCCATGGATGCAGAAGTATGGAGGAGCGGAGTCAGAGGTCCGACTGACAGAGTGGAAGGCCCAACTAGAATATTTGGCTGACCTGCAGGGCCTCAGCGCCGCCCAGCGGCTCCAGTTTGTGTTAAACTCCTTAGAGGGAGAAGCCCGGCGAGAAGTGCAAGCCGCCCCTGAAGCAGTTAGAGCCACCGCCCAGACCGTATTCCAGTTTCTCACCGAACAATATGGTGACCACACCCCTGTAGCTGTCCTTCGGTCCCAATTTTTTAACGTTAAGCAAGGCCCCCGACAAACCATTAGAGCATTTGCCCTGAGGCTGCGAGAGCAGTTTACCCGATTACATGCCCGACGCGACCATGGGCTGGGAGACGGGGAGAACCTGCTACGTGACCAGTTCCTCCTGGGGATGAAGGAGGGCCCCGTGAGACAGAGCCTGCGGGTCCAGTTTCGGAGGGACCCCGGGCTCACCTTCGAAGACCTTAGGAAAGAGGCATTGGCCTTGGAAGGTGACGAGGTCGAAGTCAGCGAGGCTCCAGTATGCGCAGCGGTAAGCGAACTGGCACCCACACCACCTGAGCGGGCGGATTGGAAGCAGGCCTTGAAGGCAGAATTGCTGAAAGACGTCCAGGAACAGATATCGGAGCTGTCTAAAGCTCTCCTGGGAGAGTTGCGCCAAGGAAGGGCGCGGGAGGAACCGAGGCCGGCCCCCCGAGAACGAACATACTCGGAGCGAGGCCGAGAGCCGCCCGGACGTCCAGACCGCTTTAACCGGCCCCGTTTTGAATGGGATGACCAAGGGCGGCCTATTTGCAATCACTGTGGTAAACCAGGACATATCAGTCGCCAGTGTGGGCCTCGTAGGGCATCGGAAGGGGGTTTTTAGATCGGCCGGCCACAGTGGGTCGTGTGGCCGGGAACCCTCGGGAAGACCCCAGAAGAAGTAATCCCAGGCACCAGATGATTGGGCATAGCCCAATAGCGGAGGTAAAAGTGTGTGGCAAGACAGTACAATGCCTGGTAGATACGGGCTCTCAGGTAACGTTGTTTGCAGAAAGCCTTTCACAAGAAATATTTGGGAAGAAAGGAGCACAAGGGGCAGAGGCCCCCTGGTTGACGTTGCGGGGTGCAAATGGCCTGGAGATCCCTTACGTCGGTTACCGACTAACGGACTTGGAAGTCCATGGGGTGTTAGTCCCCCAAAAAGGTGTGATCATTGTCGAAGACAGGTGTTTGGGTGCCCATCGAGCCCTACTAGGCATGAATGTCCTCTCTGAATGTTGGGAAGAATTATTTCAGGCTAGGCCTGGCCCCAGGATTCCACCTGCCGAGAGGCCCAAATGGGAGCGTGTAGTTGCCGACTGTCGTCGAGTCCAGATGGCCCAGGTCCGTAGAGACCGAGAAGAGGTAGGAAGAGTGATGTGTCGTTTTGCTTTGTCTATCCCCCCTAGAAGTGAGGCTATTGTGTGGGCGAGAGTGCCCCCTCGAGAAGTCGACCCGGAGGAGTGGGTATTGGTCGAGCCTCATGCAGACTGCCCTCAAGTGGAGGTAGCACGGGGCCTAGTGGCGGTCCGCCAGGGGAGAGTCCCCGTGAAAGTACGAAACGAACACCCCTATGCAGTCCACTTACATCGGCACCAACGGCTGGCCCGACTAACGGCGGTCGCGCCCCATCAGGTGAGGGAGGAGAGAGACGTCAGTTTCCGTCAGGTGTGCCCCTCCGTGATTGAGGTGGCCCTGACACAGATGGATGCCCCCATGAGCAACAGCCAGAGTGAGGTGCCGGAACATCTTGAGGGTGAGTCGCTACGAGGGAAAAATTTGGAACCAGTACAGACGCAGAAGCTCCAGGCGCTTCTTCGAAAATGGCAGCATGTGTTTGCAAGTCATGAGGAAGATTATGGGTGCACCAGAGTGGTGGAACATCATATCCCGACTGGGGACGCCGGGCCGAGCAGAGAGAGATATCGGCCGATTCCACCTACCCTATACACAGAGGTACGCACACTCTTGCAGGGCCTGTTGGAGCGGGGCATTGTTCGGGAGAGCAGTAGCCCGTGGGCGGCCCCCATCGTGCTTGTACAGAAGAAGTCAGGGGCCTGGAGGTTCTGTGTGGATTACCGTAAGCTCAACCTGGTAACCAAGAAAGACGCCTTTCCCCTACCGCGGATCGAAGACTCCCTTACCAGCCTCACGCAGTCCGCATGGTATTCCACTCTGGATCTGGCCAGCGGGTATTGGCAGGTGCAGGTGGCCAAGGCAGATCAAGAGAAGACCGCCTTCACGACCCCGTTTGGATTATTTGAGTGGGAACGGATGCCCTTCTGGCTTTGTAACGCTCCAGCCACGTTCCAGCGACTGATGCAGCGCTGTCTTGGAGGTCAGTTGATGAAGTCAGTTTTAGTATATTTGGATGATGTGATTGTGTATTCCCCAGATTTTGATTCCCACCTTCAGCACCTCGAAGAGGTCTTTCAGGCTATGGAAAGGTACGGGCTAAAGCTGCAACCTGATAAATGCCATCTGCTGAGGCGGGAAGTTCATTTCCTGGGTCACGTGGTCAGTGCCGCAGGGGTGTCCGTGGACCCCGGGAAGGTCTCTGTTGTGAAAGACTGGATTGCACCCAAAACCGTAAGGCAGGTACGATCATTTCTGGGATTTGTGGGGTATTACAGACGATTCATCAAAGGCTTTTCAAAGATTGCTAAACCTCTTAACCAGCTGTTGGTTGGTACAGGGCGAAACCGGGGACGTGGGTCGCCCTCAATCAACTGGGGCGACCCTTGTGAGGCTGCGTTCCAGAAACTAAAGCAGGAACTGTTACAGGCACCTATTTTGGCATACGCAGACTTTACTAAACCCTTTGTTCTGTACACAGACGCAAGCAACCTGGGGCTGGGGGCCGTATTGGCCCAACAACACGAAGGAAGGGAGCGGGTGATCGCCTATGCGAGCCGAAGCCTCCACCCAGCGGAGAGAAACGATGCAAATTACAGCTCGTTTAAACTGGAGTTGCTGGCCTTGAAGTGGGCCCTAAGTGAAAAGTTTAAAGACTACCTTTGGGGTGCCAAGGGGACGGTAATTACGGATAATAACCCTCTGGTGCATTTGCAGACGGCGAAGTTGGGGGCCGTAGAGCAGCGGTGGGTAGCCCAGCTGGCCAACTTCGACTACCACTTGCAGTACCGACCGGGGCGCGAGCACACAAACGCTGATGTCCTTTCGAGGCTGCCGGAGATGGACGACCCCGGGAGCCGGGGAAGAGGAGAGGAGAACAGCCCGAGGGAGGATTATATGATAGGGGCTGTGGATGCCCCAGGAGGACAGCAAGAGGCCGTCCCTGGGAACTGGGGGTGGGACCCCCGTCGATGGATGGAGAGGCAAGCCCGAGATCAGGATGTGAGTCAGGTGAAGACGTGGGTGGAGCAGGGGCGACGACCGACGTCGCCAGAAAGACTAGCCCAAACGGAGACGGGGAGAAAACTGCTGGGGCAGTGGGACAAGCTAGAACTGCAGGAAGGAGTGCTGTGCAGAAAGGTCGGTGACCCGAAATTGGGCGAGGAGGTGCGCCAGATTGTGGTGCCCGCCGATCAGACGACAGCATTAGTCTCGGCCTACCATGATCAGCTGGGGCATCAGGGACAAGAGAGGACCATATCACTGCTGCGCAGATTTTTCTATTGGCCAGGGCTGGAAGCCACGGTTCGTAGCTTGATCCAGGCGTGTCCCAGGTGTATGCTGTTCAAATCTCGGCGAGAGGCTCGAGCGCCGATGGTGCCCATCCAGGCTAAAGCCCCCCTCCACATTATGGCCATGGACTTCCTGACTCTGGGCCGGCCGCAAGACCGCTACCAAAACATCTTGGTAATCACCGACCTATTCACCAAATACGCATGGGCAGTCCCCACCCTCGACCAGACAGCTAATACTACCGCGATGGCCCTCTGGAGGAACGTCTTTCAGACGTTTGGATGCCCGGAGTTCTTGCACTCGGATCAAGGGGCCAACTTTGAGTCAAAGGTAATCCGAGAGTTGTGCCAGTTGTATGGGTGTACTAAGACCCATACGACGTCGTACCACCCCCAGGGAAACGGCAGCTGCGAGAGGTTCAATCAGACCCTGTTGGGGTTACTGGGGACCCTGGATCAACGGCAGCAGAGCGACTGGGTGAGTGCCTTACCGAATCTACTACAGGCATATAATAATAGTGTACATAGTACGACGGGGTATGCCCCTACTTACCTGATGTTCGGCAGACATGTGCGGATGCCCACGGACCTGGTCTTAGGAGTGGCAGCCGGCCAGGAGGAAGTAAGCGTGACCGAGTGGGTGGGACGCCATCACCAGCGGCTACACTTTGCCTATGAACAGGTATCGCAGAGAATACGGACAACAGGAGAGAAGAACAAACGGTTGTATGACCGGACGGCCCGGGACGCCCCCCTGCTACCAGGAGAGAGGGTCTTGGCGAGGGACAACAGGCGCCAAGGCAAGGGAAAGTTAAGTGACCGCTGGGAGACCATCCCGTATGTAGTTTGCAGGCAGCAGAGACCGGGACAGCCGGTGTACACCATCCGGCCGGAAGGAAAGGCCGGCCCTGAGCGGGTGGTACACCGGAACATGATTCGCCCCTGCCCCAACTATCCCGAAGCCGCAGAGGAAAGGGCTGTGGAGCCGGTGCCGGCGGCCCCCTGGATGGGAGGATGGGCTGTGGTACCAGGCCGACCCGTGTTGGCATTGCCCCCGGCTGCCCCGAGAGGGCAAGAGTTGGCACTTGAGCCAGCTGAACCCCCGGCCGCCCAGAGGCAGCGAGAGTTAGCACCCGAGCCGGCCGAACCCCCGGGACAACCAGAAACGGCACACGAACCAGCTGAACCTGATTCACCCGTGAGACGCTCCCAACGGGAGAACCGAGGCCACCCCCCTGCCCGCTACGGTGAGTGGACCACCCCAAGGCATTCTAGGGACTAGAATGCATTGGCGGGGGAGGATGTCACAAGGTGACGATCTTTTGGGCGGAACCGAAAGTCGGGAAACTTTGGTTCCGCCCGGATGTTTCCGCCCAGACCGGGAAGAGGAAACACCGGACATCCGGTAGCATCACGAGGGCTGTAATCAGCGAAATAGAGTGCAGCTGTGGGCGTTTAAGAGAAACGCCGGTTGATTGGAGGATTACAGCACACAGAGGAGTATTTTAGACCAGTGTAAATCACAGTTTGGGCGTCTAGTGTGTGAGTTGAGGTACGGAGCTGGGCTCGTCCGGTACACGTTGGCAGTTGGTTGCACTTTCTCTCTTTCTCTCTCGTATTTCTCAGTGGATGCTACCGTAAGAGGAAGCCCTGTGGGTGGAAGAAAACACGAGATTGTGACACGCTTGGAGTAACCAAGGAGGAAGGAAACGAAGCAGTTTGTAAACTATTTTCCAAGAGGACCGCTGTGAGTATTGGCTCTGGATTTAACTGAAACATAACTACTAACCTGTGTATTATCGAACGCCTCCAGGAAGGCGGCCCTACCCCTGATCTAGCGTGGTGGGTGAGCCGCAGGAATAAGTGGATTGAGCAGCCGTAGCAGCAGAACCAAAAGCTCCGACCGTAGTACCATCGCCCCCATCCGACCTTAGTGAAGTGGAGGACGTCGGACGTTTTGTGTGTACACTTGTAGTGTGGTGGGTGAGGCTATGTCATTTTGAAAAACCTTTCACGTTGAAGTGGTGCTGTGTATTTGCTGTGGGTTGCTGTGCTAGTGCTGTGTGTCTTGTCAGACGTACCCCGCATCATCCTTCTACTGAGGAGGAGACGGAGAGGCTGACGGTTGTGAGTAACCTTAATTATTGTGTGCTGGGTGCGATTCAAGTGTAAAGTGACGGCGTGGGCTTTGGAAGGCGCCCCGTCTGTGTGTCGACAGTTATAGAGTGTGGCGGTGAAGACTTGGAAGCTGGCAGTGCATGTGTGAGTACCACCTCGAACCTGTATATTGCTATTTTACCTGTGTGTTCTATCTTGTGGCAGAGCGAGAGGCGAAGCAGTTCCGCCGCCCCGTGGCCTCTACAAAGGGGCGCCCCTGTCCGGTATTCGATCGGCCTACGGGCATTGAAGATAGGGCAGCGCTCGGCCCGGTGAGACGGTGTGACAGTTCGCCCCCTGCTGATCAGTGCATCCGCCGAGAGGGTTTTTGCCCCCGGCGACCCCTAGGAAAACAATCGTCGTTTGCCTTTCTGTGCAGGCCAGCTGTCGTAAGCCCGCCCTCGTATATTGTCGAACAGAACGCCGTACAACGAACTGTGAACAGCCATACATGCCCGAGCTGTAAACAGCAGAGAGGTGAGAAGTATCCAAGTTGCACTAACTGTGTTATTGTGTCCAAGCTGCCTGTAAAGGAAGAGAGAACGAGAGTGAACGTCAGTAGAACGAACTGTGTACAGTCATACATGCCCCGAGCTGTAAACAGCAGAAAGGTGAGAAGCATCCAAGTTGCACTAACTGTGTTATTGTGTCCAAGCTGCCTGTAAAGGAAGAGAGAACGAGAGTGAACGTCAGTAGAACGAACTGTGAACAGTCATACATGCCCCGAGCTGTAAACAGCAGAAAGGTGAGAAGCATCCAAGTTGCACTAACTGTGTTATTGTGTCCAAGCTGCCTGTAAAGGAAGAGAGAACGAGAGTGAACGTCAGTAGAACGAACTGTGAACAGCCATACCTGCCCCGAGCTGTAAACAGCAGAGAGGTGAGAAGTATCCAAGTTGCACTAACTGTGTTATTGTGTCCAAGCTGCCTGTAAAGGAAGAGAGAACGAGAGTGAACGTCAGTAGAACGAACTGTGAACAGTCATACATGCCCCGAGCTGTAAACAGCAGAAAGGTGAGAAGCATCCAAGTTGCACTAACTGTGTTATTGTGTCCAAGCTGCCTGTAAAGGAGGAGAGAACGAGAGTGAATGTCAGTAGAACAAACCGTGGACAGTCCTACACGCCCCGAGCTGGAAGCAGCAGAGAGGTGAGAAGTATCCAGGTTGCACTAACTGTGTTGTCGTGTCCAAGCTGTCTGTAAAGGGAGAAAAGAGACGGGAGTGAATGCCCGGAGAGTGACCTGTGGGAGAGAACCATACTTACCAAGCGCTACCAGCAAACCGACCGGTGAGGACGATCCTAGTCCAGGTTACACGAGCCTCCACGTCCCAGTTGAAACCTGTGGAAAAAAAAACACAAAGTGGAGTGAGAAGTGAAGAATCGGCCAACGTGACACAGGTACCGCAGTTAGAGGGAGAGATAACACCCCAAGTTCACACTATTTTGTCTTTGCCTCCAGGAGAGAAGAGGAGGGCGCCACGGATAGTGGAGTTGGCAGGAGCCTGTGTCCCCTGTCCCCTCTCCCCCTATATCTTGGTCACCAGCCCCTGGAACCCCCGTTGCCCTCTTCCCCCTTCTGCCACTTTTCCGTGCTGTGGTCTGCCTGGAAGGCAGAGAGGCAGCTAGTTTTAATTGCCCCTTCCCCATTCCCCCAGTTATTTTAAATATTTAAATAAAGTTTGTTTTAATACTTACCTGCTCTCGTGTTGTTTGGTCATTGGGTTGGCTTTGGGGACCTCCTCGAGGTGGAAGTTGAGAAGGGGCGTGGCGTTAGGTTTAATAGCCAGCCCCTAGCCGTGACAGATTTTGGCGTAGTCGGCAGGGCTCCACCTCGAGTTGAGTAACCAGGGTCGCCCAATGACCGACAACGCGGGGCCCGCAGCCCCACCCCGTGCCACGTCCATCATCATGGGTAGCCCATGGATGCAGAAGTATGGAGGAGCGGAGTCAGAGGTCCGACTGACAGAGTGGAAGGCCCAACTAGAATATTTGGCTGACCTGCAGGGCCTCAGCGCCGCCCAGCGGCTCCAGTTTGTGTTAAACTCCTTAGAGGGAGAAGCCCGGCGAGAAGTGCAAGCCGCCCCTGAAGCAGTTAGAGCCACCGCCCAGACCGTATTCCAGTTTCTCACCGAACAATATGGTGACCACACCCCTGTAGCTGTCCTTCGGTCCCAATTTTTTAACGTTAAGCAAGGCCCCCGACAAACCATTAGAGCATTTGCCCTGAGGCTGCGAGAGCAGTTTACCCGATTACATGCCCGACGCGACCATGGGCTGGGAGACGGGGAGAACCTGCTACGTGACCAGTTCCTCCTGGGGATGAAGGAGGGCCCCGTGAGACAGAGCCTGCGGGTCCAGTTTCGGAGGGACCCCGGGCTCACCTTCGAAGACCTTAGGAAAGAGGCATTGGCCTTGGAAGGTGACGAGGTCGAAGTCAGCGAGGCTCCAGTATGCGCAGCGGTAAGCGAACTGGCACCCACACCACCTGAGCGGGCGGATTGGAAGCAGGCCTTGAAGGCAGAATTGCTGAAAGACGTCCAGGAACAGATATCGGAGCTGTCTAAAGCTCTCCTGGGAGAGTTGCGCCAAGGAAGGGCGCGGGAGGAACCGAGGCCGGCCCCCCGAGAACGAACATACTCGGAGCGAGGCCGAGAGCCGCCCGGACGTCCAGACCGCTTTAACCGGCCCCGTTTTGAATGGGATGACCAAGGGCGGCCTATTTGCAATCACTGTGGTAAACCAGGACATATCAGTCGCCAGTGTGGGCCTCGTAGGGCATCGGAAGGGGGTTTTTAGATCGGCCGGCCACAGTGGGTCGTGTGGCCGGGAACCCTCGGGAAGACCCCAGAAGAAGTAATCCCAGGCACCAGATGATTGGGCATAGCCCAATAGCGGAGGTAAAAGTGTGTGGCAAGACAGTACAATGCCTGGTAGATACGGGCTCTCAGGTAACGTTGTTTGCAGAAAGCCTTTCACAAGAAATATTTGGGAAGAAAGGAGCACAAGGGGCAGAGGCCCCCTGGTTGACGTTGCGGGGTGCAAATGGCCTGGAGATCCCTTACGTCGGTTACCGACTAACGGACTTGGAAGTCCATGGGGTGTTAGTCCCCCAAAAAGGTGTGATCATTGTCGAAGACAGGTGTTTGGGTGCCCATCGAGCCCTACTAGGCATGAATGTCCTCTCTGAATGTTGGGAAGAATTATTTCAGGCTAGGCCTGGCCCCAGGATTCCACCTGCCGAGAGGCCCAAATGGGAGCGTGTAGTTGCCGACTGTCGTCGAGTCCAGATGGCCCAGGTCCGTAGAGACCGAGAAGAGGTAGGAAGAGTGATGTGTCGTTTTGCTTTGTCTATCCCCCCTAGAAGTGAGGCTATTGTGTGGGCGAGAGTGCCCCCTCGAGAAGTCGACCCGGAGGAGTGGGTATTGGTCGAGCCTCATGCAGACTGCCCTCAAGTGGAGGTAGCACGGGGCCTAGTGGCGGTCCGCCAGGGGAGAGTCCCCGTGAAAGTACGAAACGAACACCCCTATGCAGTCCACTTACATCGGCACCAACGGCTGGCCCGACTAACGGCGGTCGCGCCCCATCAGGTGAGGGAGGAGAGAGACGTCAGTTTCCGTCAGGTGTGCCCCTCCGTGATTGAGGTGGCCCTGACACAGATGGATGCCCCCATGAGCAACAGCCAGAGTGAGGTGCCGGAACATCTTGAGGGTGAGTCGCTACGAGGGAAAAATTTGGAACCAGTACAGACGCAGAAGCTCCAGGCGCTTCTTCGAAAATGGCAGCATGTGTTTGCAAGTCATGAGGAAGATTATGGGTGCACCAGAGTGGTGGAACATCATATCCCGACTGGGGACGCCGGGCCGAGCAGAGAGAGATATCGGCCGATTCCACCTACCCTATACACAGAGGTACGCACACTCTTGCAGGGCCTGTTGGAGCGGGGCATTGTTCGGGAGAGCAGTAGCCCGTGGGCGGCCCCCATCGTGCTTGTACAGAAGAAGTCAGGGGCCTGGAGGTTCTGTGTGGATTACCGTAAGCTCAACCTGGTAACCAAGAAAGACGCCTTTCCCCTACCGCGGATCGAAGACTCCCTTACCAGCCTCACGCAGTCCGCATGGTATTCCACTCTGGATCTGGCCAGCGGGTATTGGCAGGTGCAGGTGGCCAAGGCAGATCAAGAGAAGACCGCCTTCACGACCCCGTTTGGATTATTTGAGTGGGAACGGATGCCCTTCGGGCTTTGTAACGCTCCAGCCACGTTCCAGCGACTGATGCAGCGCTGTCTTGGAGGTCAGTTGATGAAGTCAGTTTTAGTATATTTGGATGATGTGATTGTGTATTCCCCAGATTTTGATTCCCACCTTCAGCACCTCGAAGAGGTCTTTCAGGCTATGGAAAGGTACGGGCTAAAGCTGCAACCTGATAAATGCCATCTGCTGAGGCGGGAAGTTCATTTCCTGGGTCACGTGGTCAGTGCCGCAGGGGTGTCCGTGGACCCCGGGAAGGTCTCTGTTGTGAAAGACTGGATTGCACCCAAAACCGTAAGGCAGGTACGATCATTTCTGGGATTTGTGGGGTATTACAGACGATTCATCAAAGGCTTTTCAAAGATTGCTAAACCTCTTAACCAGCTGTTGGTTGGTACAGGGCGAAACCGGGGACGTGGGTCGCCCTCAATCAACTGGGGCGACCCTTGTGAGGCTGCGTTCCAGAAACTAAAGCAGGAACTGTTACAGGCACCTATTTTGGCATACGCAGACTTTACTAAACCCTTTGTTCTGTACACAGACGCAAGCAACCTGGGGCTGGGGGCCGTATTGGCCCAACAACACGAAGGAAGGGAGCGGGTGATCGCCTATGCGAGCCGAAGCCTCCACCCAGCGGAGAGAAACGATGCAAATTACAGCTCGTTTAAACTGGAGTTGCTGGCCTTGAAGTGGGCCCTAAGTGAAAAGTTTAAAGACTACCTTTGGGGTGCCAAGGGGACGGTAATTACGGATAATAACCCTCTGGTGCATTTGCAGACGGCGAAGTTGGGGGCCGTAGAGCAGCGGTGGGTAGCCCAGCTGGCCAACTTCGACTACCACTTGCAGTACCGACCGGGGCGCGAGCACACAAACGCTGATGTCCTTTCGAGGCTGCCGGAGATGGACGACCCCGGGAGCCGGGGAAGAGGAGAGGAGAACAGCCCGAGGGAGGATTATATGATAGGGGCTGTGGATGCCCCAGGAGGACAGCAAGAGGCCGTCCCTGGGAACTGGGGGTGGGACCCCCGTCGATGGATGGAGAGGCAAGCCCGAGATCAGGATGTGAGTCAGGTGAAGACGTGGGTGGAGCAGGGGCGACGACCGACGTCGCCAGAAAGACTAGCCCAAACGGAGACGGGGAGAAAACTGCTGGGGCAGTGGGACAAGCTAGAACTGCAGGAAGGAGTGCTGTGCAGAAAGGTCGGTGACCCGAAATTGGGCGAGGAGGTGCGCCAGATTGTGGTGCCCGCCGATCAGACGACAGCATTAGTCTCGGCCTACCATGATCAGCTGGGGCATCAGGGACAAGAGAGGACCATATCACTGCTGCGCAGATTTTTCTATTGGCCAGGGCTGGAAGCCACGGTTCGTAGCTTGATCCAGGCGTGTCCCAGGTGTATGCTGTTCAAATCTCGGCGAGAGGCTCGAGCGCCGATGGTGCCCATCCAGGCTAAAGCCCCCCTCCACATTATGGCCATGGACTTCCTGACTCTGGGCCGGCCGCAAGACCGCTACCAAAACATCTTGGTAATCACCGACCTATTCACCAAATACGCATGGGCAGTCCCCACCCTCGACCAGACAGCTAATACTACCGCGATGGCCCTCTGGAGGAACGTCTTTCAGACGTTTGGATGCCCGGAGTTCTTGCACTCGGATCAAGGGGCCAACTTTGAGTCAAAGGTAATCCGAGAGTTGTGCCAGTTGTATGGGTGTACTAAGACCCATACGACGTCGTACCACCCCCAGGGAAACGGCAGCTGCGAGAGGTTCAATCAGACCCTGTTGGGGTTACTGGGGACCCTGGATCAACGGCAGCAGAGCGACTGGGTGAGTGCCTTACCGAATCTACTACAGGCATATAATAATAGTGTACATAGTACGACGGGGTATGCCCCTACTTACCTGATGTTCGGCAGACATGTGCGGATGCCCACGGACCTGGTCTTAGGAGTGGCAGCCGGCCAGGAGGAAGTAAGCGTGACCGAGTGGGTGGGACGCCATCACCAGCGGCTACACTTTGCCTATGAACAGGTATCGCAGAGAATACGGACAACAGGAGAGAAGAACAAACGGTTGTATGACCGGACGGCCCGGGACGCCCCCCTGCTACCAGGAGAGAGGGTCTTGGCGAGGGACAACAGGCGCCAAGGCAAGGGAAAGTTAAGTGACCGCTGGGAGACCATCCCGTATGTAGTTTGCAGGCAGCAGAGACCGGGACAGCCGGTGTACACCATCCGGCCGGAAGGAAAGGCCGGCCCTGAGCGGGTGGTACACCGGAACATGATTCGCCCCTGCCCCAACTATCCCGAAGCCGCAGAGGAAAGGGCTGTGGAGCCGGTGCCGGCGGCCCCCTGGATGGGAGGATGGGCTGTGGTACCAGGCCGACCCGTGTTGGCATTGCCCCCGGCTGCCCCGAGAGGGCAAGAGTTGGCACTTGAGCCAGCTGAACCCCCGGCCGCCCAGAGGCAGCGAGAGTTAGCACCCGAGCCGGCCGAACCCCCGGGACAACCAGAACCGGCACACGAACCAGCTGAACCTGATTCACCCGTGAGACGCTCCCAACGGGAGAACCGAGGCCACCCCCCTGCCCGCTACGGTGAGTGGACCACCCCAAGGCATTCTAGGGACTAGAATGCATTGGCGGGGGAGGATGTCACAAGGTGACGATCTTTTGGGCGGAACCGAAAGTCGGGAAACTTTGGTTCCGCCCGGATGTTTCCGCCCAGACCGGGAAGAGGAAACACCGGACATCCGGTAGCATCACGAGGGCTGTAATCAGCGAAATAGAGTGCAGCTGTGGGCGTTTAAGAGAAACGCCGGTTGATTGGAGGATTACAGCACACAGAGGAGTATTTTAGACCAGTGTAAATCACAGTTTGGGCGTCTAGTGTGTGAGTTGAGGTACGGAGCTGGGCTCGTCCGGTACACGTTGGCAGTTGGTTGCACTTTCTCTCTTTCTCTCTCGTAGTTCTCAGTGGATGCTACCGTAAGAGGAAGCCCTGTGGGTGGAAGAAAACACGAGATTGTGACACGCTTGGAGTAACCAAGGAGGAAGGAAACGAAGCAGTTTGTAAACTATTTTCCAAGAGGACCGCTGTGAGTATTGGCTCTGGATTTAACTGAAACATAACTACTAACCTGTGTATTATCGAACGCCTCCAGGAAGGCGGCCCTACCCCTGATCTAGCGTGGTGGGTGAGCCGCAGGAATAAGTGGATTGAGCAGCCGTAGCAGCAGAACCAAAAGCTCCGACCGTAGTACCATCGCCCCCATCCGACCTTAGTGAAGTGGAGGACGTCGGACGTTTTGTGTGTACACTTGTAGTGTGGTGGGTGAGGCTATGTCATTTTGAAAAACCTTTCACGTTGAAGTGGTGCTGTGTATTTGCTGTGGGTTGCTGTGCTAGTGCTGTGTGTCTTGTCAGACGTACCCCGCATCATCCTTCTACTGAGGAGGAGACGGAGAGGCTGACGGTTGTGAGTAACCTTAATTATTGTGTGCTGGGTGCGATTCAAGTGTAAAGTGACGGCGTGGGCTTTGGAAGGCGCCCCGTCTGTGTGTCGACAGTTATAGAGTGTGGCGGTGAAGACTTGGAAGCTGGCAGTGCATGTGTGAGTACCACCTCGAACCTGTATATTGCTATTTTACCTGTGTGTTCTATCTTGTGGCAGAGCGAGAGGCGAAGCAGTTCCGCCGCCCCGTGGCCTCTACAAAGGGGCGCCCCTGTCCGGTATTCGATCGGCCTACGGGCATTGAAGATAGGGCAGCGCTCGGCCCGGTGAGACGGTGTGACAGTTCGCCCCCTGCTGATCAGTGCATCCGCCGAGAGGGTTTTTGCCCCCGGCGACCCCTAGGAAAACAATCGTCGTTTGCCTTTCTGTGCAGGCCAGCTGTCGTAAGCCCGCCCTCGTATATTGTCGAACAGAACGCCGTACAACGAACTGTGAACAGCCATACATGCCCGAGCTGTAAACAGCAGAGAGGTGAGAAGTATCCAAGTTGCACTAACTGTGTTATTGTGTCCAAGCTGCCTGTAAAGGAAGAGAGAACGAGAGTGAACGTCAGTAGAACGAACTGTGAACAGTCATACATGCCCCGAGCTGTAAACAGCAGAAAGGTGAGAAGCATCCAAGTTGCACTAACTGTGTTATTGTGTCCAAGCTGCCTGTAAAGGAAGAGAGAACGAGAGTGAACGTCAGTAGAACGAACTGTGAACAGTCATACATGCCCCGAGCTGTAAACAGCAGAAAGGTGAGAAGCATCCAAGTTGCACTAACTGTGTTATTGTGTCCAAGCTGCCTGTAAAGGAAGAGAGAACGAGAGTGAACGTCAGTAGAACGAACTGTGAACAGCCATACCTGCCCCGAGCTGTAAACAGCAGAGAGGTGAGAAGTATCCAAGTTGCACTAACTGTGTTATTGTGTCCAAGCTGCCTGTAAAGGAAGAGAGAACGAGAGTGAACGTCAGTAGAACGAACTGTGAACAGTCATACATGCCCCGAGCTGTAAACAGCAGAAAGGTGAGAAGCATCCAAGTTGCACTAACTGTGTTATTGTGTCCAAGCTGCCTGTAAAGGAGGAGAGAACGAGAGTGAATGTCAGTAGAACAAACCGTGGACAGTCCTACACGCCCCGAGCTGGAAGCAGCAGAGAGGTGAGAAGTATCCAGGTTGCACTAACTGTGTTGTCGTGTCCAAGCTGTCTGTAAAGGGAGAAAAGAGACGGGAGTGAATGCCCGGAGAGTGACCTGTGGGAGAGAACCATACTTACCAAGCGCTACCAGCAAACCGACCGGTGAGGACGATCCTAGTCCAGGTTACACGAGCCTCCACGTCCCAGTTGAAACCTGTGGAAAAAAAAACACAAAGTGGAGTGAGAAGTGAAGAATCGGCCAACGTGACACAGGTACCGCAGTTAGAGGGAGAGATAACACCCCAAGTTCACACTATTTTGTCTTTGCCTCCAGGAGAGAAGAGGAGGGCGCCACGGATAGTGGAGTTGGCAGGAGCCTGTGTCCCCTGTCCCCTCTCCCCCTATATCTTGGTCACCAGCCCCTGGAACCCCCGTTGCCCTCTTCCCCCTTCTGCCACTTTTCCGTGCTGTGGTCTGCCTGGAAGGCAGAGAGGCAGCTAGTTTTAATTGCCCCTTCCCCATTCCCCCAGTTATTTTAAATATTTAAATAAAGTTTGTTTTAATACTTACCTGCTCTCGTGTTGTTTGGTCATTGGGTTGGCTTTGGGGACCTCCTCGAGGTGGAAGTTGAGAAGGGGCGTGGCGTTAGGTTTAATAGCCAGCCCCTAGCCGTGACACATACACACCTTTAATTTGATATAAAAAACAAAAGACAATAGCTTCAGATTTGACTGATATACAAAGATATTTGTACATGCAGTTTACCAAATGATTTACAGGCCTTTTGCAATGACCTCAACAAGGCTGATTTGACCCCTGTTCCCTCGAGCTGTGAGTAACATACAACAATGAGCTTGGGTTCATGTGAAACTGCAAAACACAAGCTTTACAATGATGTATAACACAATCTGATTGGACATTGTTTTGATTAAAAATTAAGAAATTTGTACATGCAACTTTACCATTGTGATTCACAGGCCTTGTGGCCTAAAACAGGCTCAACTGTAACTCTTCTCCTTCCTGTTAGGAACAACACACAGTAAAGTCACTCATATGTCTGTAAAGTACACATACACACCTTTAATTTGATATAAAACAAAAGACAATAGCTTCAGATTTGACTGATATACACAGATTTTTGTACAGGCAATTTACCAAATAATTTACTGGCCTTTTGCACTGACCTCAACAAGGCCGATTTGACCCCTGTTCCCTCCAGCTGTGAGTAACATACAACAATGAGCTTGGGTTCATGTGAAACTGCAAAACACAAGCTTTACAATGATGTATCACACAATCTGATTGGACATTGTTTTGATTAAAAATTAAGAAATTTGTACATGCAACTTTACCATTGTGATTCACAGGCCTTGTGGCCTAAAACAGGCTCAACTTTAACTCTTCTCCTTCCTGTTAGGAACAACACACAGTAAAGTCACTAATATGTCTGTAAAGTACACATATACACCTTTAATTTGATATAAAACAAAAGACAATAGCTTCAGATTTGACTGATATACAAAGATATTTGTACAGGCAATTTACCAAATAATTTACTGGCCTTTTGCAATGACCTCAACAACGCCGATTTGACCCCTGTTATCTCGAGCTGTGAGTAACATACAACAATGAGCTTGGGTTCATGTGAAACTGCAAAACACAAGCTTTACAATGATGTATCACACAATCTGATTGGACTTTGTTTTGATTAAAAATTAAGAAATTTGTACATGCAACTTTACCATTGTGATTCACAGGCCTTGTGGCCTAAAACAGGCTCAACTGTAACTCTTCTCCTTCCTGTTAGGAACAACACACAGTAAAGTCACTCATATGTCTGTAAAGTACACATAGACACCTTTAATTTGATATAAAACAAAAGACAATAGCTTCAGATTTGACTGATATACAAAGATATTTGTACATGCAGTTTACCAAATGATTTACAGGCCTTTTGCAATGACCTCAACAAGGCCGATTTGACCCCTGTTCCCTTGAGCTGTGAGTAACATACAACAATGAGCTTGGGTTCATGTGAAACTGCAAAACACAAGCTTTACAATGATGTATCACACAATCTGATTGGACTTTGTTTTGATTAAAAATTAAGAAATTTGTACATGAAACTTTACCATTGTGATTCACAGGCCTTGTGGCCTAAAACAGGCTCAACTGTAACTCTTCTCCTTCCTGTTAGGAACAACACACAGTAAAGTCACTCATATGTCTGTAAAGTACACATAGACACCTTTAATTTGATATAAAACAAAAGACATTAGCTTCAGATTTGACTGATATACACAGATTTTTGTACAGGCAATTTACCAAATAATTTACTGGCCTTTTGCACTGACCTCAACAAGGCCGATTTGACCCCTGTTCCCTCGAGCTGTGAGTAACATACAACAATGAGCTTGGGTTCATGTGAAACTGCAAAACACAAGCTTTACAATGATGTATCACACAATCTGATTGGACTTTGTTTTGATGAAAAATTAAGAAATTTGTACATGCAACTTTACCATTGTGATTCACAGGCCTTGTGGCCTAAAACAGGCTCAACTGTAACTCTTCTCCTTCCTGTTAGGAACAACACACAGTAAAGTCACTCATATGTCTGTAAAGTACACATAGACACTTTTAATTTGATATAAATCAAAAGACAATAGCTTCAGATTTGACTGATATACACAGATTTTTGTACAGGCAATTTACCAAATAATTTACTGGCCTTTTGCAATGACCTCAACAAGGCCGATTTGACCCCTGTTCCCTCGAGCTGTGAGTAACATACAACAATGAGCTTGGGTTCATGTGAAACTGCAAAACACAAGCATTACAATGATGTATCACACAATCTGATTGGACTTTGTTTTGATTAAAAATTAAGAAATTTGTACATGAAACTTTACCATTGTGATTCACAGGCCTTGTGGTCTAAAACAGGATCAACTGTAACTCTTCTCCTTCCTGTTAGGAACAACACACAGTAAAGTCACTCATATGTCTGTTAAGTACACATACACATCTTTAATTTGATATAAAACAAAAGACAATAGCTTCAGATTTGACTGATATACACAGATTTTTTGTACAGGCAATTTACCAAATAATTTACTGGCCTTTTGCACTGACCTCAACAAGGCCGATTTGACCCCTGTTCCCTCGAGCTGTGAGTAACATACAACAATGAGCTTGGGTTCATGTGAAACTGCAAAACACAAGCTTTACAATGATGTATCACACAATCTGATTGGACTTTGTTTTGATTAAAAATTAAGAAATTTGTACATGCAACTTTACCATTGTGATTCACAGGCCTTGTGGCCTAAAACAGGCTCAACTGTAACTCTTCTCCTTCCTGTTAGGAACAACACACAGTAAAGTCACTCATATGTCTGTAAAGTACACATACACATCTTTAATTTGATATAAAACAAAAGACAATAGCTTCAGATTTGACTGATATACACAGATTTTTGTACAGGCAATCCATGCGACCCCGCCCGCCGGAGATACGTCCGGTCGAAGCTCGCGGAAATTCCGACGGCCGTATCTCAGGCGCACCGTGTCCGGGGCCTTCGCCCTTCGGGTCGGTCGCTCTGCCGGAGGGGAGCTTTCGAACGAGCCTACCCGCGACCCTCTAGCCCTTTCCCCGGCCGAGATACGGCGGTCCCTCCCCGGATTTTCCCAGGAGCGCAGCTCGGGCGCCTTTGCTCCGATCGACTCGCCCTTTGGGTCGGTTGCTCCACGCAAGGGTACCTTTCGAACGAGCCTACCCGCGAGCCTCTAGCCCTTTCCCCGGCCGAGATACAACGGTCCCCCCGCGGATTTTCCCACGGCCGCAGCTCGGGCGCCTTTGCTCGGATCGACTCGCCCTTTGGGTCGGTTGCTCTACCCGCCGTAGCTCCGGCGCACTAAGTCCCAGGACTTCGCCTGTCGGGTCGGTTGCTCTACCCGAGGGGAGCTTTCCAACGAGCCAACCCGCATCTCTCTAACCCTAAGCCCGGCCGAGATACGGGGTACCACCGCCTGACTTTTAAACGGCCGTAACTCGGGCGCCTTTGCTCGGATGAACTCGTCCCTCGGGTCGGTTGCTCTACCGGAGCGGCCCTTTCCAACGAGCCTACCCGCATCTCTCTAACCCCAAGCCCGGCCGAGATACGGTGGTCCCTCCGCGGATTTTCCCACGGCCGCAGCTCGGGCGCCTTTGCTCGGATCGACTCGTCCCTCGGGTCGGTTGCTCCACTGGAGGGGACCTTTCCAACGAGCCAACCCGCTTCTCTCTAACCCTAAGCCCGGGCGAGATACGGCGTACCATCGCCTGACCTTTAAACGCCCGTAACTCGGGCGCCTTTGCTCGGATGAACTCGTCTCTCGGGTCGTTTGCTCTACCGGAGCGGCCCTTTCCAATGAGCCAACCCGCTTCTCTCTAACCCTAAGCTTGGCCGAGATACGATGTACCACCGCCTGACCTTTAAACGGCCGTAACTCGGGCGCCTTTGCTCGGATGAACTCGTCCCTCTGGTCGGTTGCTCTACCGGAGCGGCCCTTTCCAACGAGCCAACCCGCTTCTCTCTAACCCTAAGCCCGGCTGAGATACGGGGTACCACCGCCTGACCTTTAAACGGCCGTAGCTCCGGCGCACTAAGTCCCAGGACTTCGCCCGTCGGGTCGGTTGCTCTACCCGAGGGGAGCTTTCCAACGAGCCAACCCGCATCTCTCTAACCCTAAGCCCGGCCGAGATACGGGGTACCACCGCCTGACTTTTAAACGGCCGTAACTCGGGCGCCTTTGCTCGGATGAACTCGTCCCTCGGGTCGGTTGCTCTACCGGAGCAGCCCTTTCCAACGAGCCTACCCGCATCTCTCTAACCCCAAGCCCGGCCGAGATACGGCGGTCCCTCCGCGGATTTTCCCACGGCCGCAGCTCGGGCGCCTTTGCTCGGATCGACTCGCCCTTTGGGTCGGTTGCTCCACGTAAGATAGCATTTAAAAACGTTTAAAAATAGATGCATTTGTTTAAAGCAAAGCATTTATTTACTTACCAGACTACAGTTGGGTTCATGTGAAACTGCAAAACACAAGCTTTACAATGATGTATCACACAGTCTGATTGGACTTTGTTTTGATTAAAAATTAAGAAATGTGTACATGCAACTTTACCATTGTGATTCACAGGCCTTGTGGCCTAAAACAGGCTCAACTGTAACTCTTCTCCTTCCTGTTAGGAACAGCACACAGTAAAGTCACTCATATGTCTGTAAACTACACATACACACCTTTAATTTGATATAAAACAAAAGACAATAGCTTCAGATTTGACTGATATACACAGATTTTTGTACAGGCAATTTAACAAATAATTTACTGGCCTTTTGCAATGACCTCAACAAGGCCGATTTGACCCCTGTTATCTCGAGCTGTGAGCAGTGCCGGCGCCAGCCGAGCGCTGATGAGGGGGCGTCTAAAATACCAGAGGGGGCGATCACATGAATGCATATAATTCCCCCAGCTAGAAAATACATAGGTTTGGTACATTAAGTTTTAAAGTGTTATAAACAAACATCTCTGTAATACAACCACAAAAACTACAGCTATAGTGAGCAACGTACAGAGCTCTGAACAATACAACAACAACAAAAAAACGCATACCTAACGTCACATATTAGCACAACACTACTCATTAGAAGTTCAGACCCAGAGGTAGAAATACATTTTACGTAATGGTGGGGGGCAGTGTTGGCAAATAGAGTTGATGGTTTTCAGCCCAAAAACAGTCCAAACGCAACATTTTATCAACATTTTGGTTCAATTTGATCATATAACGTAGTTATTTTAACTGCCACAAGTAATGCACCAAGCTAGCGATTAAGCAGCTAGAGAACCACAATAGCAAAATGGCAATAACTCGTTTACATATACAGCTATGCTGTAGGATAGGCTAATTCAAATTCGTTAATTATAAATTTAACAATGTCTGTTTTTTATCTATTTACTCCTGATAAACAGGTGTGTGAGAGAGAGAGATCGTACAGGCTTACCTTTAACGTTAAATGCAGAACAATAATAGGCTGTTGGTTGTACGTTGACTTGCAAGGATGCTGAAGAACATGAACATCTGAACTTTTCAAAACTATGTACAGTCTGGCTGAAGTTCATGGTGCCCGAATTGACTGACAGCCGAATATTTGGATCTTTGCACCTGAAATGCTCCGATAATTCATCCACGCCACGGCATTAATTGATGTGTGACAATCCGGAGTCCGGTTTGTAGAACTTCCAATGTTATTTTCCATATATCCATTGCTACAGGGCAGGCCCAGGTCACTCTCACACTCCTGTCTGTAAATTTTTATATAATTTCCCACTTCGACATCTTGATTTCCCTCTGAGACTCAGAACGCGGGCTCATTGTCGGCGTGCCTCAAGCCGTCAACACAAACTTGTTCAACTTCAGGCGCGGCTGCAAGAACCAACAACCACATGACGTCAAAGTACCGCGAGAACGATTCGAGAAATCATACTAAGTGTCGTTTCGTCTCGCTCTCGCTGCATTTTGACGTCTTCGCCTGATGAATTCGAACAAGCCTATAGGCTATACATGAGTGGGCGTGTGTCACGGTAGAATACATGCACACTTGTTTTTTTGTTTTGTTAAATAATTAGACTTTAAAATTCCCTTTAGGAAGACAATACACAAGGCAAACGTGATTTTTAAATAGCGCATTTTATCATTAAAATCCCATTCAACATTAATGGTGATCTGAGGGGGCGGGATAGTGCCAGTGAGGGGGCGACGCCCCCTCACGCCCCCTCGTGGCGCCGGCCCTGGCTGTGAGTAACATACAACAATGAGCTTGGATTCATGTGAAACTGCAAAACACAAGCATTACAATGATGTATCACACAATCTGATTGGACTTTGTTTTAATTAAAAATTAAGAAATTTGTACATGCAACTTTACCATTGTGATTCACAGGCCTTGTGGCCTAAAACAGGCTCAACTGTAACTCTTCTCCTTCCTGTTAGGAACAACACACATTAAAGTCACTCATATGTCTGTAAACTACATATACACACCTTTAATTTGATATAAAACAAAAGACAATAGCTTCAGATTTGACTGATATACAAAGATATTTGTACATGCAGTTTACCAAATGATTTACAGGCCTTTTGCAATGACCTCAACAAGGCCGATTTGACCCCTGTTCCCTCGAGCTGTGAGTACAATACAACAATGAGCTTGGGTTCATTTGAAACCGCAAAACACAAGCTTTACAATGATGTATCACACAGTCTGATTGGACTTTGTTTTGATTAAAAATTAAGAAATTTGTACATGCAACTTTACCATTGTGATTCACAGGCCTTGTGGCCTAAAACAGGCTCAACTGTAACTCTTCTCCTTCCTGTTAGGAACAACACACAGTAAAGTCACTCATATGTTTGTAAACCACACATACACACCTTTAATTTGATATAAAACAAAAGACAATAGCTTCAGATTTGACTGATATACACAGATTTTTGTACAGGCAGTTTACCAAATAATTTACTGGCCTTTTGCAATGACCTCAACAAGGCCGATTTGACCCCTGTTATCTCGAGCTGTGAGTAACATACAACAATGAGCTTGGGTTCATGTGAAACTGCAAAACACAAGCTTTACAATGATGTATCACACAATCTGATTGGACTTTGTTTTAATTAAAAATTAAGAAATTTGTACATGCAACTTTACCATTGTGATTCACAGGCCTTGTGGCCTAAAACAGGCTCAACTGTAACTCTTCTCCTTCCTGTTAGGAACAACACACAGTAAAGTCACTCATATATCTGTAAACTACACATACACACCTTTAATTTGATATAAAACAAAAGACAATAGCTTCAGATTTGACTGATATACAAAGATATTTGTACATGCAGTT
This sequence comes from Paramisgurnus dabryanus, assembly GCF_030506205.2. Taxonomy (NCBI): domain Eukaryota; kingdom Metazoa; phylum Chordata; class Actinopteri; order Cypriniformes; family Cobitidae; genus Paramisgurnus; species Paramisgurnus dabryanus. The sequence goes on along the minus strand of NC_133350.1, from coordinate 38,377,391 downwards.
TACCAAATGATTTACAGGCCTTTTGCAATGACCTCAACAAGGCCGATTTGACCCCTGTTCCCTCGAGCTGTGAGTACAATACAACAATGAGCTTGGGTTCATTTGAAACCGCAAAACACAAGCTTTACAATGATGTATAACACAGTCTGATTGGACTTTGTTTTGATTAAAAATTAAGAAATTTGTACATGCAACTTTACCATTGTGATTCACAGGCCTTGTGGCCTAAAACAGGCTCAACTGTAACTCTTCTCCTTTCTGTTAGAAACAACACACTCAAGAAAGTCACTCATATGTCTGTAAACTACTGGAGGAACCGGACTTCCAGGAGGGAGGGCCGCCCTGTCAGGCCCGCCTCGGAGTCACCTCTCTGGGCTACGGAGGAGTGGACGTGTGCCCTGGAGGAACCGGACTTCCAGGAGGGAGGGCCGCCCTGTCAGGCCCGCCTCGGAGTCACCTCTCTGGGCTACGGAGGTAGGGACGTGTGCCCTGGAGGAACCAGACTTCCAGGAGGGAGGGCCGCCCTGACAGGCCCGCCTCGGAGGCCTCCCCTCGGGCAGGGCCGAGATACGGCGGATCGTCGCGGAATTTTCGCTCGTCCGGAGCTCCGGCGCCCCTAGCGTCCGCCTTGGAGGTCGCGCGGCCGGTCTCGTTCGAAAGGTCCGTCCCGGGGCTTTCCGACGAGCCCGGCCTCGAGTCCGTGCGACCCCGCCCGCCGGAGATACGTCCGGTTGAAGCTCGCGGAGGCCTTCGGGGCCTTCGCCCTTCGGGTCGGTCGCTCTGCCGGAGGGGAGCTTTCGAACGAGCCTACCCGCGAGCCTCTAGCCCTTTCCCCGGCCGAGATACAACGGTTCCCCCGCGGATTTTCCCACGGCCGCAGCTCGGGCGCCTTTGCTCGGATCGACTCGCCCTTTGGGTCGGTTGCTCTACCGGAGCGGCCCTATCCAACGAGCTAACCCGCTTCTCTCTAACCCTAAGCCCGGCCGAGATACGGGGTACCACCGCTTGAACTTTAAACGGCCGTAGCTCGGGCGCCTTTGCTCGGATCGACTCGCCCTTTGGGTCGGTTGCTCTACCGGAGCGGCCCTATCCAACGAGCCAAAACGCTTCTCTCTAACCCTAAGCCCGGCCGAGATACGGGGTACCACCGCTTGAACTTTAAACGGCCGTAGCTCGGGCGCCTTTGCTCGGATCGACTCGCCCTTTGGGTCGGTTGCTCCACCGGAGGGGACCTTTCGAACGAGCCAACACGCATCTCTCTAACCCTAAGCCCGGGCGAGATACGGCGTACCACCGCCTGACTTTTAAACGCCCGTAGCTCCGGCGCACTAAGTCCCAGGACTTCGCCCTTTGGGTCGGTTGCTCCACCGGAGGGGACCTTTCCAACGAGCCAACCCGCGTCTCTCTAACCCCAAGCCCGGCCGAGATACGGCGGTCCCTCCGCGGATTTTCCCACGGCCGCAGCTCGGGCGCCTTTGATCGGATCGACTCGCCCTTTGGGTCGGTTGCTCCACTGGAGGGGACCTTTCCAACGAGCCAACCCGCTTCTCTCTAACCCTAAACCCGGGCGAGATACGGCGTACCACCGCCTGACCTTTAAACGCCCGTAACTTGGGCGCCTTTGCTCGGATGAACTCGTCCCTCAGGTCGGTTGCTCTACCGGAGCGGCCCTTTCCAACGAGCCAACCCGCTTCTCTCTAACCCTAAGCCCGGCCGAGATACGGGGTACCACCGCCTGACCTTTAAACGGCCGTAGCTCCGGCGCACTAAGTCCCAGGACTTCGCCCGTCGGGTCGGTTGCTTTAGCCGAGGGGAGCTTTCCACGAGCCAACCCGCATCTCTCTAACCCTAAGCCCGGCCGAGATACGGAGTACCACCCATTGATATTCCCACGGCCGTAGCCCCGGAGCCCTTCGCCGCAGCCCTTCGGGACACCCAACCTCGGACGCCCCGCGGAGGGACCTTTCCAACGAGCCAACCCGCGCCTCTCTAACCCTTTCCCCGGCCGAGATACGACCCCGAGGACGGTGGCCCAGTAGTAAATATACGGGACATACTGTCAAAATGATTGATGACTTTGACCTTTGACCTTAGGGAGGGGTAACCTTTGACCTTTAAATGATTGATGACGCCCTTTGACCTTAGGGAGGGGTAACCTTTGACCTTTAAATGATTGATGATGACGTGTGACCTTAGGGAGGGGTAACCTTTGACCTTAAAATGATTGATGATGATGTTTGCCCTTAGGGAGGGGTAACCTTTGACCTTAAAATGATTGATGATGATGTTTGCCCTTAGGGAGGGGAAACCTTTGACCTACGGGAGGAGGGACTAACCTTTGAACGCCCACGTCGTGAACTTTTGATCGGCCCAGCCCACAAAGCGTCGAACCTTTGAACCGTCCCCCAGGAAGCGGTGAACTTTTAACCGGAACGGACGCATCGCGTTGACATGTTTATGACCGGGGTTAACTCCAGGGGTGCGATAAATCATAATGACCGGGGTATCTCCGGGGGAGCGATAAATCATCAATGACAGGGTTAACTCCAGGGGCACAATAATTCATCATGTCTTCCTAAGATAAAACAATAAAAACAGTGTTTAAACAGGTGGTCATCGTTAAAACCGCATTCCATGCCCCATCATAAAAGCCGGGAAAATCGCAGTTACGAAAATCACAAACATGGATACACCATGCAGCTCGCGCATTACTCCGACGAGTGAATGGCCGATTGACTTGAATCATCTTGGTATGGCTCCGAAAAAACCGCGCGGCCATATCTGCCTGACAAAGTTTCTTCATGAAAATAAGAACATCGCTGCTGACGAAATTTTGCTAGAAAGTAACATAGTCGTCGGTTACAAGTTTAACAAAGAGACTCGTACTGTAATACTCTACAACGCTGAGAAAAAAGACGAATATACACCAGGACTGGACCCATGCATAGTTTTCGGGGACAAGGACTGGACATTGTTTTACAACAATGTCTGGAAAGATCTGCATGATTGTCGCGAAGAACCATTGTACATCGCAGAATGGGATGCCATAACGCCCAAAGGCCGGTACAGAGTGGTGGGCGACCATTCTAAAAAGAGGCCGGGAGACTGCATCTACTTTTTCTTCTGCAAAGACAACACAAAGCTTCGCGAGCCACTGGTGGGGGTTCTACGTGACGAACACCACAGTCTCTATGAGATGCAATTTTTGTTCAAGTGGCGCGATCTGCGAAGCATGGAAAACATTTTTTCAACCATAAACAAAATGTTCAAGTGGTGCGACATGCATGATGGGTATTGCAGAGTTAAAGTACAGCTGTTTCACCCAGAGAAGTGCTCACGCGGCCAATACTCTCTCGGTCCGTCCCCGCCCATTAACTACGCCCATTCGTCACGACCGCTATAAAGCAGTAGGTGGGACAGACTTCACCAACAATGTCTCAACACAGCGATTCAGATAACACGTCCGAGCCTTCTCTCTACATCGATGATGGCTCTTACGACGATAACCCCAACCAACACTTACCCGACGACGACGACGAACCTACTGAAGAATTCAGACGCCCATCGGAGGAGGGGCTAAGACGCCTAAAAGAACTATACGCTAATGCAGCCGATAACGCACTCGATAGCACAGATGGGTGCTTTACAGACGTCGGATTAAAAATCATTAAAGGAGTGATCGGAGTGCTGCTAAACCACCTTGTCAACAACAAGATCAAGCAAGAGTGTCTGGGGTGCGAGATAAACCACCCTAGTCAGCGTCGACATTCCTGTCTGTATGAACCGCCCTCGTACTTTTTCGGCGCACACTTTGGAGAGTTTGCAGACAAGCTGTTTCAACCCATCCTACATCCCATCGTCAACTATGCTCTACAGCGCAGCGGGCTAAAGGCTGATCCTCGGGCTATTCAAGGGGCCGCAGGAGCTATTCTCCACGAGTTAAAAGACGAACCGAACATCATCTCGAAACTAGAAGAAATCTCAGAAAACCTGCAGGGTGACGACACAGACGCCCTAATTTTTGACATCGTCGATTTCTGGAAAACGAATGCCGTTAAAGAGTAGCCATCAAAAGATGGGGAACTTCTGCAGACCGCGAATCGTCATACCCGCTATGTTTAAAGGGTATTACAAAAGGCAGCTGATGGACTTGATGCATAAGGCAATCGAGATGAAAAATGAATCGACCACGGAAAGCGTACGTCTTTCAAATTTCATGGAAAAAATGGATGTTGTGAGAGGACTGTCAAATTCATGGGACAATATGAGTAACTTCTGCATTAAAGACCGAGTGTCGGTCTGCGCTAGCCTCCGAAAAGTTTTGGACGTTGTGTGTAAATGTAGAGATGAGATGGGTATAACAGAAATCATGACTATGTGTACATATGTATCTGAGATCTGTCGGACCCTGATTTCAAAAGATGAGAAACACGAGATTGGTAAAATTGTAGAAACTCTGGTCGACTACATGCTCGACCGAAACATGATGTCTTGCGTACATTTTCTCGACTGGCTGGATATAATATAAAGGCGTACCAATGTTACTATCTATCCTACATGTCATCATTCGAATTGTAATCATCGTCATCATTATCATCATCATCATGTAACCCCTTTTATATACTTATGTATTCATTTATTTTAGCATCTGTCATATGTAACCCTTTTATATACTCATGTGACCATTTTAATTGCCTTTGTAAACACTTAAATAAAGTCTGAAGCATAAAACTTCTGTCATCCATTCTTTGCGAGTGGGGGATAAGCTAACATGGCAGAGCTCATGAAGAAAGCATATTACACGCCGACTAACCCCGGATCGTTAGGAGGTAAAAAACGTTTAAAAGACGCCGTTTTAAAGGATACTGGCGTTCGACTTACTGATCAACAGGTTTCAGAATGGATGTCGGGGGAGGACGCCTACACGTTACATAGAACCGCTCCTATAAAATACAAACGGAATAGAGTCGTCGTTTACGGCGTGGATACGCAGTTCCAGGCGGATCTTGTCGACATGACCGCTTATTCCGCAGAGAATGATAATATAAAATTTTTACTGACCTGCATAGACGTGTTTAGTAAATACGCGTGGACGCGGGTGCTAAAGAATAAGAGCGGGCCGGAGGTTACTAGAGCCTTTGAATCTATACTCAACGAGGGGCGCGTTCCGCAGAAATTGCAGACGGACCAGGGGAAGGAATTTTTTAACAAGCATTTTCAAGATTTGATGAAAAAGCACGACATTTACCATTTTGCTACCGCCACCGATTTGAAAGCGAGCGTCGTAGAGAGATTTAACAGGACATTGAAAAGCAGGATGTGGCGGCTTTTAACGGCCACTAATTCACGTCGATACATAGATGTTTTACAAGACATTACGCAAGGATACAACACCGGTTATCACAGGAGTATTAAAATGCGACCGGTCGATGTCAATAAGGAAAACGAGTCCCTGGTGTTTCAAAACCTATACGCCGGTATGAAGAATGAGACACGGTCGTTTAAATTTAAAGTAGGCGATGTCGTGAGAATTTCTAAAGTCAGAGGCACTTTCGCCAAAGGTTACGAGCAGAACTACACAGAAGAATTTTTCACCGTGGCCGCTTGTGTGCCGAGACAGCCTCCGGTCTACAGACTTTCCGATTATGATGGAGAAATCATCGACGGTGTTTTTTACGAAGAAGAGCTACAAAAAATTATTGTGAGCAAAGACAAGTCGTTTAAGGTAGAAAAGATTTTAGGGGAGAAAAAACAAGGCCGAAATACGCTCGTTTTAGTCAAATGGTTAGGTTGGCCCGCTAAATTTAATAGCTACGTAGACAAAAAAGCCCTGGTGGACTTGCAGCCGTCTTAAAAACGCGCCGATCACGAAACGCCAAGCCATTTGAACCAAAAACTACCATGGACGACGACGACGGCTTCTACGTCACACTACCGTGCAACGCTTCTTTGTCGGTTTACCCCGACAATCGAATATCTAGCTACAGAACAAAACTAGCGACGGCTATCGACTTGAAAGGACGATGGACGGTCGGACTGTGCGAGATTGAATACCCTAGAAGCTGGTACAACTTTAACCAGGAAGACGGAGCTATCTTGCTAAACACGCACCCCGGCCGTGAGATGGATGTAACCCAAAATCCTGCCAGCCCTAAGGTCGATCAACTATCGAGATGGCTTGTTTCAAAGAAATTAAATATCCACCCCGGGTACTACGGTAATGTTCAGACAGTGGTTAAAGCGATCAACGCCGCGCTAACTACAACAGGGTTGCTGGCTCTCGATCATATAACAAACAAAGTTTATCTGTCGGCCAAGCCTAACGTTTCATTGACCTTCTACGGAAAGCTAGCCCATATTTTAGGTTTGATACCGAATGTTCCTTTAGGACAAGAAAACTACCATGAAAAAGCTGATTTTGAAAGAGACGTCCTGACGTATGCTCCTCATCAAACTGATATCCAGGCCGGCTTTTACACAATTTACGTTTACACCGACATTATCGAATATCAGACCGTGGGAGACTCACAAGTACCCCTTTTGAGATGCGTACATATTACGGGTAAAGACAAAGAATCCGTCAGTATCAGGTACGACAAACCTCACTACGTGTCGATCAACAAGTCGTTCATCACGGATATCACCGTCGAATTAAAGGACGACCAAAATCGCGAAATACCATTTTCTCACGGAAAAGTTGTCGTAAAATTGCACTTTAAACCGGCTAAACAATCTGTGCTTTGAAAATGGGCTATTACAATCATCGTGCGATGAACGCTGACGATTACGTCGCCTATTACCGGGACCAGGCCGGTTCTGGGCTACCAGGATACGCTGGAGGCGCCGTCATGTATGGCGCCGGTCTAGGCGGTCTTTTCAGAGGATTGTTCAGAATGGCGGTGCCTCTGCTAAAAAAAGGGTTCAGCATAGCAAAGCCTCACCTAAAAACGGCTGCTAAACACATAGTTTCGGACGTCGTCTCAAACGCTCTATCGAGCTTTCATACCGATAAACCTCAAGACGGGTCCGGCCTGATGGTTATGGCCCGCAAGCGACTGTATAAACCCCCGGGAGCGAGGAGGCGTGGTCATTCGATAAAGAAAACAAATAGCGGTCGGAAGAAACGCTCAGTACCGCAAAGAAAGCGTAAGAAGCCTACAAAACGAAGCGCGACGGTGAAGAGATCCCTAAAGACCATATTCTAACATGGCTTTACTGCACGACATGTCCGGAGAATGTATCAAGTCGGAGCTGGATATATTTACAGTTCCACCGACGCAGACGTCTCTTGAGAAAAATGCTTATTTAGAGGTCCCCCCTTTATCGGCTATATCAGACTCTGCGCCTCTGGAGTTTTTTATCGCCGGCACGGGCGAAGATTATCTGGACCTAAATAACACTATGCTCTTTCTCCGGCTTAAAATCACGAGGCCTAATGGCACCGACATTGCGGACCCCGCCCCTGTCGGGCTAATAAATTACGCGGGGGCTACCGTGTTCTCGCAACTGGATATAAGCCTGGGCGACCGATTGATCTCTCAGAGCTCAAGCACGTACCCTTACAGATGCATCATAGAGTGTCTCATGAACTACAGTAAAGATACTCTCGAATCTCTTTTCACGCCCGGTTTGTTTTACAAGGACACCGCGGGTCACACGGACGTCCACGACCCCGTAGGACGAAACAGGGGTCTGCTAAAGAGATCGTCCTTCACGCACGGCAGCCTGCCGGTAGATCTGCTAGTCCCTATTCACGGTGACATTTTCTTTCAGGAAAAATTACTGATAAATGGCGTTGACGTTAAAATACGCCTGATCAGGGGCAAGGATGAATTCTGTCTGATGAGGAGCGATGACGTGGCCTACAAAGTAAAAATCTTGGCGGCATCCCTATTTGTCAAGAAAGTAAGCGTGTCGCCATCTGTCAGACTGGGTCACGCGCAGGCGCTGCTCAGCACGACAGCCAAGTACCCTGTTGACAGAGTTTGTCTCAAAACCATCTCTCTACCTACAGGATCGCGCGTTTCGAATCAAGAAAATCTGTTTTTAGGAACGCTGCCGAAATCGATCGTCCTGGGGATGGTTGATAACGATGCTTTTTCCGGATCTTATGTTAAAAACCCGTTCACTTTCAATCATTACGATTTGGAGTTCCTAGCCGTCTATGTCGACGGTAAACAAATACCGTCAAAGCCGCTGCAACCTGATTTCGAATCGGGTTCCGCTGTGCGTGAATATTACCAGCTGGTGATGTCCACGGGAAGACATCTGAAAAACCACGCTCTCGCGATCGAAAGAGACGAATTTATGAGCGGATACTCGCTGTTTGCGTTTAATCTCACCCCCGACGAAGAGTGCGGACAGCATCTATCACTGATCAAGTCCGGGAACATCAGGCTGGAAGCGCGATTTAAAAATCCGCTACCCCGCACCATCACGATTATTATTTATGCGGTGTTTGATTCGATCATACAAATTTCAAACCGCAGACAGGTCATGGTCGATTATTATTGACCGAAATGAACACTTTACAACTCACGGCGGTCATGGACAAAATTTCATGTAACACTCATTTCCTCGGAGTGCTCCCGTGCGATCAACTTCCCGAAAGACCAATAAGGGTCTTACCCTCGATGGCTATAATCAACACTCACCCATCGGAGTTGCCGGGCGAACACTGGCTGGCCGTTTATTTCGATCGAGATGGATCATCGTATTTTTTCGACAGCTTCGGAAATCCGCCCGAGGATGAACGTTTTCCATACAGCATCAAAAACTTTTTAGCGCTCAACAGCACAAATATATTTTATTCGGGCAGACAAGTTAAAGATCTCACGACGGATGTTTGTGGACAGCACTGTGTGTTTTTTCTTTACCATTTAATCAGAGGTCGCGACTATAACGACGTGATGAAGCTTTATAGCGATGATTATATTAAAAATGATAGAATGGTATCGCTTTTTGTGAAACGATTACGTAGAAATGAAAGATATGATAAGGACAAAATGAATATGTGTGTCCAGACTTGTAATTCTTTTGCATGCTTATTCAATTAATGAGATTATGGTGTGTTTCAATAAAGACTCAAAGACATTCTATGTTTACTGTTTTTACATGTTGACTCAGAACTGTAGAAAAGGGTATGTTTAATTCTGCAAAGGCTTGTAGAAACTCGTTCCATCCCAACGGTCTTAGCTCATCTCTGACCTTTTGGGGGTTAGTAATGCTTTTTATCAAATCGAGCATGTGTGACCCCGGAATAGCACGCCCCTTAAACACAAACTCCCCCGAAGCATTCCACGCAGACAGATCTTTAGCTTTGGTCATTTTTTCTAATATGTACCGACTGTTTTTCACACTTCTAGAGGGTACGTTCTTCATCACTTCGTCAGCAACGGCATCCATCTCAGCCTCGTCTTTGTCGTCTTTGCGATCGGTGATGGTGCTGACGGTTTGTGGCAAGGACAGCGTTAAAGCGGCACTCTCTTGGTCCCCTTGTTTAACGACCGCTAAATACCTCGTCAGGATGCTGGAGTAAAGTTTGACCTTCTCGTATTGATCCAAATCAGACCTTAGTAAAATGTTTCTTATGGAAGTGTCCAGATCATTTTCGACGACTTGCTGAATGTTCTCGCGAACGTTTTCAGATTTCAGCTTGTCCAGCTGGTGGCGTGGAACTAAATACATTTTCTCCGCATACTCCATAATCACCCCGTTTTAGAAGCTATTAAGCTGGAAATAAAGGGCACCGCCACGCTGAGGAGAGGCAAAAGAAATCCGCCCTTCTGGTTGAAAACGCGCTTCTTGGCAGACAGGCTGATTTTTTTATCGGCTACCAATTTAATTTCCGCTCTTCGCTTTTTCAGTTTGCGATAGTCTTTGGGTCTGATCGGAATCGTACCGTATAAGATGTTAAGAGCTACTTCGCACAGTGTTAAAATGAGCTCGTCGGACGCCGATTGTAAAATAAGTAACCTCTGTTTAGGTGTAGCCTTATGTAGCAGCTTTAACAGCGGCAATTGTTTTCGAAGTCTCGCAGACATGAGGATCGATTACGGTCTTCTTTTTTTCGGGAGATAAACCACTTGGCTGTCGGAAAGCAACCCGGTTCTGAGACGATACTGTTCAGGAGTTTTCGCTTTATAGTCTATCAATAAATATCCGAAGGGCCGGCTGGTCGCGTCGTGATAACACTCCATAAAGTATTTTGCATTACCGGGGTACATTTGACGACCCAGCACAGCGACCTGATTGGCATCGCGGGGGTTTTTAAACAGAATCAGATAATTGGTGTTCAGGCTGATGGTTCGACTGGATTTCCCTTGAGCAAATAAATTCTGGACGATATAAATAGCGCTGAGATTTCGATGGTGGACGTACTGAGTAAAAACCTTTTGGACTTCCTTGTTTGCACTTGCCTCGTCCATACAGTCGTCTAGCACTAGTAACGAATTCTGATCGTTTGGGAATAAATTATCATCATTCAGACTCTGGGGTATTCCTTCAACAAATTTAATGTTGTACATTTTAAGCAGTTCATCATACAGAGGTTGCCAACAATCGTACAAAAACACAATGCGATCAATCTTTTTAGAAATCACATTCGTAGCATTTTCCAGCAACAATTTAACAAAAAAAGACTTTCCTGAATTCGAGGGCCCACTTATGACGCATGAGAAAGGGTGTTGGAGCCTGAAATCAAAATTAGAAGCCTCACGCATACCCCGGTGTTCAGAAGCCATAAGGAAGTGTGCTGAAGTCGGCCAGAAGTCGGCGTTTGTTATACACCGGCCTAAACCTTTTGACGACTGATTTGTTGTGCAGCGTGAGATGCTGTTTATCTCTCACAATGTTTTCAGTGTGTGCCAGGAGGCAGCGCGAGTTATCGCGTGATGTCACATAGCTGTCAACCAGATCAATCAGAGTGTCTAATCGGATCGTTTGAGAATTCCCTTAGCCTTCATAGTCACCTTACCTTTAGCGGTACGATAACCGTAAGACTTTGGTCCGCTAGAACAGAACTCTGTTATGAAATCACCATCGTCCAATTCGTTCGTCAGCTCCCCCAGATAATCCCCCAGCGGGGGATCCCAGTCGCCGTCCCTAGAAACGAATATAACGCTGTCTGTGTCAGAGTATAACAAGCGATCGCCGAGTTTATCCATGAGTTCGTACAACTCCAGTCGCGCATGAGCGGTCGTAAATGCCCCTACGAACACGTTAATGTCGTTTGTTTTGCACAAATCACCTTCGTGTTTTTGAAACTGAACGAGAGCCACGTCGTCCGAGACAAACGTGAAATATTTCAGCGCTGTGGTTCCGTTGAAAACAATTCTGGTGAAATCTTCAGGTTTTTTCACGAGTAGCGTTTTGGGGAGGTTCTCGCGCATAGAAAAGCGTCCCCAAAGAGAATTCAACAGTAGTTTATTGATGGATCTCTGAGCGGGGTTGTAACTGATCTTTTCAGGGTCGAGACGTATCCCCTCTTTTTTGTAATAATCTCGAATGTACTTTGCTTTGTCCGCGTCCGTGATGACGTTCGCGGGGTAACCTGACGCTTGTTGTTTCAATTGCAAAAACGTTTTCACGTAATCACGAAACAACGTATCAGAACGCTGGGGAAAATGCCAAACTTCATCGATTCTAGCGATCACGTACCCCTTCTCGACGGCCTTCAAAAGCTCGATACTGACCCAGCTACCTGAGAGCGCCCTTTCTTCATCCGTGTGACTGCAGCACGACGTCTGATTTTCGGCATGAGCGCAAGTACGACACAGTGGAAAAAATAATTTCCCATCGCATCTATACGGGAGTACGGGGTGTAGCAGTTTACGGGGAGGGTACACGACGGCTTTAATAAGTCCGTAGTAGTTTTCGATCGGCTCGAAATCGTTGAAAATGATTTCGGGGTGACCGATGGGATAGGTTTTCGTAGACTGACAGAAGAGATAAATGGTAAAATCTTAAACACGTGGTAGATAATTGCTAGACGAAAACAAAATAAATACTAAAACATGAGATAGATATATGCTAGATAAAAACTAAATAAATGATAAAACATGAGGTAGATAAAAACAGCATAAATGGTAAAACATGAGGTAGATAAAAACAACATAAATGGTAAAACATGGGGTAGATAAAAACAACATAAATGGTAAAACATGAGGTAGATGAAGACAAAATAAATGGTAAAGCCTGAGGTAGATAAATGCTTATTTCTTAAACATGAGGTAGATAAAAATAGTTAAACATATGTAAAATAGCATTGGATATAGAAAAGAGTAAAAATGGCGTGTATATCATATAAAAATTGTACTACGGATAAAATATCGGCAAAACCATAGCATAAACGGCTTCGAACATTAATCGTCTTTCTCTCATCTGTTCGAATGTTAAGTCGTGCAAACGCCCAAATGAATGCTCTGCAGTCTGAATTTGGCGTCGTAAATCGTGAGCTATTTCCTCTATGGCAGCGCGCTGTCTATCTAGACCTGTGTGAATAGCGGTGTCATGAGTATCAAGCTGAATGTAAATCTGTTGTACACGATTGTCTAACTCGTGTAGTTTACGGTTGAAAGTGTCTAATCTGCTATGAAGCTCGGTGTCACGAATGTCAAAATGGTTTTTAAACTCTTCAATTTGAGCTAGTAATCGGTTACCAAAATCATGAAACAGTTGAGGAATTTCAATCCGTTCTGATAAGCTTTCAGCATTATTTTCATCAATGGAAGGTTGGATACTGTTCGGCGTCTGATGACCGCTCGACGGTAATCCGTTGTCGTCGGACCAGGAAGCTTGATCCCAAGCGTTCATCTGTGACTCGGACCAGTCCTCTGCATCATCAGCATTCGCGCTATGCTCGCTAGCCCAAGATGACCGATCCCAACCGTTCTGTTGCGAGGTGCTACGGTCAGGCTCACATTCGCTACACCCGGGACAGTTTTCTGTGTAAGTAAACATAACAGAAATAAGTAACCTGCGACTGGCGTTTATATTTAACGAATCAAAAGATGGCTCACCGTATAGCTGTAGGACCTCTGCTGCTTCGCCGTTGACCCCCTCCTCTTCCTCCTCCTCACGCAAGGGATCTGAAAGTTCTATCACGTCCTCCCCGTGTTCGATGGTCAGGTCTATGATCTGTTCGCCACTCGGTTCGTGTGGAAATTCAGCCGTGGTCGAATCGGCAAAACCTGATAGCATACATTACCATTTAAAAAAAAAAAAAAAAAAAAAATATAATAATAATGATAATAATAATAATAATAATAATAATAATAAATAAATAAAATAAAACTAATTAAAAATAAAGAAAGAAAAGCATTTACCGTCGCCAGCGCCGTAGTTGTTGTGTAGAGGCAGTGTCACTATTTCAAATAAATAATTTAGTATTACACTATTAAAAATAGCAGTCTCTGAAAATTTTTAAAGAGATTAAAAAGAGATTTTTTTTTTCAAACAGAATTGACTATCGCAAATAATTAAATTTTATTTTATGCAAAAAGATATTAAGACAATTAGATACTTACACAGATCTTGAAAGTCAATAAGGGAACCTAAGAAACAGACCTGTTATCATTGAGACATTAAAATTAATTATATAATTAATTAATATAGTTGGGAGATTACAGAGAGCTATATTATCATTGCGATGTCTTCCGGTTTCACATTGGGTTTCTGTAATATCTCGCGATGCATAGAGATGTGAAGACATGTAGGCAGCATGTCTGAATAAATCTTTATTTACATATACAGTCCCATGCTGCCCTCTACCGGACAACTTTGTCCATAGCACCGCTATTTGACTGTGAGAATCTTCATTCCAAAATGGCTGCCGTGCTTCACTCCAAAATGGCGGACGCGCTAGCGAAGCTCTATTCCGACTGATGCCAAAAATTGTAAATGATTCCTAAATGATTACAGATATTTACGATAAAATTAAAAAGCGTTAACAAGATTTACAGCTAGTTTATCTAAAATGTAGCAATAGTCAAGCGTCCTATGATATCACCGTCATCAGCCACGTGCTACGTCATTGTTGCGCGACATGCAAAGTTTTTATTTTTATAAAAACACACAAGCAGCAAAAACATGAACAGCATGCATCGAGCTAATTTTCAATAATATCCAAAAGCACCAAAAGATTTACAGCCGGTTTAGTTTAGCCTAACGCCGAGTTAAGATACATGTGTTTTCAGAAACTTAATTTTATAATATTGCAAGCATTAAAAACACACATCAGAGAATAGCCAGCATGGCGATAATTTTAGCAATATTGTAAATAATGAGAAATATGGGAGAGACCCGTAGTTTTCACAAATATACCAAAAGAGTGTACCGTTGCCTAAACATGTCGTAATAAAAGCTTGCAGGTTTACGTCTGCCTTAAGAGTTAAGAGCCGAGACTTTTTAGAAAAATAATTTTATATCCACATAAACAGTAAAAAACACACAACAGAAAATCGACAGCTTGGGGTAATTTTAGCAATATTTTAAATAATAAACAATATGAGAGGACCCATAGATAGACTAAGCGTCACAACCGCATCTGAAACATATCATAATAAAAGTTCTCCAAAGTTTTTATTTTCACACAAGCAGCAAAAACATGAACCGCATGCATCGAGCTAATTTTCAATAATATCCAAAAGCACCAAAAGATTTACAGCCGGTTTAGTTTAGCCTAACGCCGAGTTAAGATACATGTGTTTTCAGAAACTTAATTTTATAATATTGCAAGCATTAAAAACACACATCAGAGAATAGACAGCATGGCGATAATTTTAGCAATATTGTAAATAATGAGAAATATGGGAGAGACCCGTAGTTTTCACAAATATACCAAAAGAGTGTACCGTTGCCTAAACATGTCGTAATAAAAGCTTGCAGGTTTACGTCTGCCTTAAGAGTTAAGAGCCGAGACTTTTTAGAAAAATAATTTTATATCCACATAAACAGTAAAAACACACAACAGAAAATCGACAGCTTGGGGATAATTTTAGCAATATTTTAAATAATAAGCAATATGAGAGGACCCATATATTAGACTATACGTCACAACCTCATCTGAAACATATCATAATAAAAGCTCTCCAAAGTTGAAATAAAAATGTTTGTAATCCCCCAACAGAATTAATAAATTTGCTTATCTTACCGTTAGGTTGAGCCATTTTACGATTAGCACAAAGTGTCGCTGTGGTTGAATTGAAAGGCACGAAAGCGGATAGTTGACTGTTTTATATCGAAGGATATGAGGGCAGCGTCATAGACGCGTCAGAGGGCGGAAGCTTGTAATGTTGGATTATACGAGTTTTAAAATGTTAAATGAAAGCGTATTATGGCGAGACCTATCTGACTCTTATAATAGCTGTAACTAAATCAACCGTTCTTAACTAAGCAAAATAATATAATAATAATATAATATATATATATATATATATATATATATATATATATATATATATATATATGTGTGTGTGTGTGTGTGTGTGTGTGTGTTTTAAAGATTAATTTTTAGGCTATTAGATGGCCGGCAGATGGCAGCAACGCACCGCGTAACGACAGGCTCAGGCATACAATGGTCTATTGAAACTTCATGACAATTCTGTTTCTTATACCGTGACTAATGAAGAAGGTTAAAAGGTCTTCAAATGCCCGCAAGGATGGTGATGATTTATGCGTTAAACATTAAAGCCTTTTGTGATACGTGGCGCTCTGCTGACTTTAAGCCCGAACAACATAGAAGGCTGACGGTCCAACACTAGTAGCGTCTATCTGAATTAGACGGATATTTACGTGCTAAAACATTTATGCGTCGTAACTCTGAGAGACTTAGTGTCAGAAATCCCTATGTCGTGCTACTCTTGGATAATAGGCATAGATGGTAACAGATGATTTACAGATAATTTTTAGGCTATTAGATGCCCGGCAGAGGGCGGCAACGTACCACGGAACGACAGTCGCTGGCTTACAATGGGGTGTTGTAACTTTGATGACACTTGTGATCCATGGAGAACGTGACTAATGAGAAAAGGTTAGAAGTCCATCAGATAACCGTTAGGTTGGAAATGATTTACGAGCTGTAGATTTATGCAGCGCTCGGAAAAGCCTGCTTTTAATTAACTCATTATGAATGAGTGCCATTAGATCACCATCTTATCGGAGACGAATCTGAGTGAAAACAATTCATCTTTGTTCAAATAACCCCAGCCAGCCACAGGCACTGCCATAACGATTTTAAGCGCAGGAGCGAACGCATCTCTCCGGAATGCTGCTTCAAAGACAACAATCTGTGTAAGTGTCAGTATTATCAGAGTGTATTGAGAGCTTTATTTGAAAAAACATAATTTCTGTTTTGAGAATCAGATCATTTATACAAATTGCAGAACAGAACATTAAAAAACTACGCATTGTTTTTTACTCTCTAGAGAAAATAGACCAAAATGTTTATCTTGACAGAATTCATTGCTCATTATTCTTCTAGAATGTATATCATCTACCTCTGTTAAAAAACCTTTTTATTCTGTTGATACTTTTGAAAATGATTTTTAATCGTACATAGTGCTAAGATTTTTTTAGAGGGATTTAATTTTAATCCTCTTTTATAGGGTTACTTTATTTAATTACAGTTTTAATTTTACCATGAATATAGCTAAAGCCAAGATGACGTTTAAAAGAAAAGAAAGATCACTTAATTTCTTTGATAATTTCATCAAGCATTTGTGTTTAATGAAACTATTCACCATGGTCAAAATAATTTGTAGAGAGTCCGATTATAACGTTGGAGCATGTTAAAGTTAATTTTTTTTTTCAGGCACTCGTCGGAGTACTGCGCGAGCTGCATGGTGTATCCATGTTTGTGATTTTCGTAACTGCGATTTTCCCGGCTTTTATGATGGGGCATGGAATGCGGTTTTAACGATGACCACCTGTTTAAACACTGTTTTTATTGTTTTATCTTAGGAAGACATGATGAATTATTGTGCCCCTGGAGTTAACCCTGTCATTGATGATTTATCGCTCCCCCGGAGATACCCCGGTCATTATGATTTATCGCACCCCTGGAGTTAACCCCGGTCATAAACATGTCAACGCGATGCGTCCGTTCCGGTTAAAAGTTCACCGCTTCCTGGGGGACGGTTCAAAGGTTCGACGCTTTGTGGGCTGGGCCGATCAAAAGTTCACGACGTGGGCGTTCAAAGGTTAGTCCCTCCTCCCGTAGGTCAAAGGTTTCCCCTCCCTAAGGGCAAACATCATCATCAATCATTTTAAGGTCAAAGGTTACCCCTCCCTAAGGGCAAACATCATCATCAATCATTTTAAGGTCAAAGGTTACCCCTCCCTAAGGTCACACGTCATCATCAATCATTTAAAGGTCAAAGGTTACCCCTCCCTAAGGTCAAAGGGCGTCATCAATCATTTAAAGGTCAAAGGTTACCCCTCCCTAAGGTCAAAGGTCAAAGTCATCAATCATTTTGACAGTATGTCCCGTATATTTACTACTTGGCCCCTCTACCCGACCACAGTGCACCCGAGGCCGGCCTCGGACCCCCGAGGACGGTGGCCCCTCTACCCGCCCACAGTGCACCCGAGGCCAGCCTCGGAACTCACCACGGACACCCTGGAGCCCGTACCCGGCGCACCGTTCGGTCCCGGGCACCCACTCTTAAGCACTCCCCCCCGGCCTAAGCCCCATACTCCCGGCTCCTCTGGAGAACCAAACCGTTGGTCAACCCGAAACGATCTCCAACCGTTGGTCAACCCGAAAGTACTTCCAGCAGTTGGTCAACCCGAAAGTTTCTCCAGCCGTTGGTCAACCCCATCGACTTAGGTTCTGGAGCGTTCACTTCTCCAGCCGTTGGTCAACCCCATCGACTTAGGTTCTGGAGCGTAAGATAGCATTTAAAAACGTTTAAAAAAAGATGCATTTGTTTAAAGCAAAGCATTTATTTACTTACCAGACTACAGTTGGGTTCATGTGAAACTGCAAAACACAAGCTTTACAATGATGTATCACACAGCATGATTGGACTTTGTTTTGATTAAAAATTAAGAAATTTGTACATGCAACTTTACCATTGTGATTCACAGGCCTTGTGGCCTAAAACAGGCTCAACTGTAACTCTTCTCCTTCCTGTTAGGAACAACACACAGTAAAGTCACTCATATGTCTGTAAACTACACATACACACCTTTAATTTGATATAAAACAAAAGACAATAGCTTCGGATTTGACTGATATACACAGATTTCTGTACAGGCAATTTTCCAAATAATTTACTGGCCTTTTGCAATGACCTCAACAAGGCCGATTTGACCCCTGTTCCCTCGAGCTGTGAGTACAATACAACAATGAGCTTGGGTTCATTTGAAACCGCAAAACACAAGCTTTACAATGATGTATCACACAGTCTGATTGGACTTTGTTTTGATTAAAAATTAGGAAATTTGTACATGCAACTTTACCATTGTGATTCACAGGCCTTGTGGCCTAAAACAGGCTCAACTGTAACTCTTCTCCTTCCTGTTAGGAACAACACACAGTAAAGTCACTCATATGTCTGTAAACTACACATACACACCTTTAATTTGATATAAAACAAAAGACAATAGCTTCAGATTTGACTGATATACATAGATATTTGTACATGCAGTTTACCAAATGATTTACAGGCCTTTTGCAATGACCTCAACAAGGCCGATTTGATCCCTGTTCCCTCGAGCTGTGAGTAACATACAACAATGAGCTTGGGTTCATGTGAAACCGCAAAACACAAGCTTTACAATGATGTATCACACAGTCTGATTGGACTTTGTTTTGATTAAAAATTAAGAAATTTGTACATGCAACTTTACCATTGTGATTCACAGGCCTTGTTGCCTAAAACAGGCTCAACTGTAACTCTTCTCCTTCCTGTTAGGAACAACACACAGTAAAGTCACTCATATGTCTGTAAACTACACATACACACCTTTAATTTGATATAAAACAAAAGACAATAGCTTCAGATTTGACTGATATACAAAGATATTTGTACATGAAGTTTACCAAATGATTTACAGGCCTTTTGCAATGACCTCAACAAGGCCGATTTGACCCCTGTTCCCTCGAGCTGTGAGTACAATACAACAATGAGCTTGGGTTCATTTGAAACCGCAAAACACAAGCTTTACAATGATGTATCACACAGTCTGATTGGACTTTGTTTTGATTAAAAATTAAGAAATTTGTACATGCAACTTTACCATTGTGATTCACAGGCCTTGTGGCCTAAAACAGGCTCAACTGTAACTCTTCTCCTTTCTGTTAGGAACAACACACTCAAGAAAGTCACTCATATGTCTGTAAACTACTGGAGGAACCGGACTTCCAGGAGGGAGGGCCGCCCTGTCAGGCCCGCCTCGGAGTCACCTCTCTGGGCTACGGAGGTAGGGACGTGTGCCCTGGAGGAACCGGACTTCCAGGAGGGAGGGCCGCCCTGTCAGGCCCGCCTCGGAGTCACCTCTCTGGGCTACGGAGGTAGGGACGTGTGCCCTGGAGGAACCAGACTTCCAGGAGGGAGGGCCGCCCTGTCAGGCCCGCCTCGGAGGCCTCCCCTCGGGCAGGGCCGAGATACGGCGGATCGTCGTGGAATTTTCGCTCGTCCGGAGCTCCGGCGCCCCTAGCGTCCGCCTCGGAGGTCGCGCGGCCGGTCTCGTTCGAAAGGTCCGTCCCGGGGCTTTCCGACGAGCCCGGTCTCGAGTCCGTGCGACCCAGCCCGCCGGAGATACGTCCGGTCGAAGCTCGCAGAGATTCCGACGGCCGTATCTCGGGCGCCCCGGGTCCGGGGCCTTCGCCCTTCGGGTCGGTCGCTCTGCCGGAGGGGAGCTTTCGAACGAGCCTACCCGCGACCCTCTAGCCCTTTCCCCGGCCGAGACACAACGGTTCCCCCGCGGATTTTCCCACGGCCGCAGCTCGGGCGCCTTTGCTCGGATCGACTCGCCCTTTGGGTCGGTTGCTCCACCGGAGGGGAACTTTCCAACGAGCCGACCCGCGTCTCTCTAACCCCAAGCCCCGGCAGAGATACGGCGGTCCCTCCGCGGATTTTCCCAGGGG
The DNA here is from genome assembly GCF_030506205.2 of Paramisgurnus dabryanus. Lineage (NCBI taxonomy): Eukaryota > Metazoa > Chordata > Actinopteri > Cypriniformes > Cobitidae > Paramisgurnus > Paramisgurnus dabryanus. The sequence continues at coordinate 38,357,299 of NC_133350.1, read as the reverse complement.
CGCAGCTCGGGCGCCTTTGCTCCGATCGACTCACCCTTTGGGTCGGTTGCTCCACACGAGGGGACCTTTCGAACGAGCCAACCCGCTTCTCTCTAACCCTAAGCCCGGCCGAGATACGGGGTACCACCGCTTGAACTTTAAACGGCCGTAGCTCGGGCGCCTTTGCTCGGATGAACTCGTCCCTCGGGTCGGTTGCTCTACTGGAGTGGCCCTTTCCAACGAGCCTACCCGCTTCTCTCTAACCCTAAGCCCGGCCGAGATACGGGGTACCACCGCCTGACCTTTAAACGGCCGTAACTTGGGCGCCTTTGCTCGGATGAACTCGTCCCTCGGGTCGGTTGCTCTACCGGAGCGGCCCTTTCCAACGAGCCAACCCGCTTCTCTCTAACCCTAAGCCCGGCCGAGATACGGGGTACCACCGCCTGACCTTTAAACGGCCGTAGCTCCGGCGCACTAAGTCCCAGGATTTCGCCCGTCGGGTCGGTTGCTCTACCCGAGGGGAGCTTTCCAACGAGCCAACCCGCATCTCTCTAACCCTAAGCCCGGCCGAGATACGGAGTACCACCCATTGATATTCCCACGGCCGTAGCCCCGGAGCCCTTCGCCGCAGCCCTTCGGGACACCCACCCTCGGACGCCCCGCGGAGGGACCTTTCCAACGAGCCAACCCGCGCCTCTCTAACCCTTTCCCCGGCCGAGATACGACGCCCGAGGACGGTGGCCCCTCTACCCGCCCACAGTGCACCCGAGGCCGGCCTCGGAACCCGCCACGGACACCCTGGAGCCCGTACCCGGCGCACCGTTCGGTCCCGGGCACCCACTCTTAAGCACTCCCCCCCGGCCTAAGCCCCATACTCCCGGCCACTCTGGAGAACCAAACCGTTGGTCAACCCGAAACGATCTCCAACCGTTGGTCAACCCGAAAGTACTTCCAGCAGTTGGTCAACCCGAAAGTTTCTCCAGCCGTTGGTCAACCCCATCGACTTAGGTTCTGGAGCGGCAATAAATACGTAAGATAGCATTTAAAAACGTTTAAAAATAGATGCATTTGTTTAAAGCAAAGCATTTATTTACTTACCAGACTACAGTTGGGTTCATGTGAAACTGCAAAACACAAGCATTACAATGATGTATCACACATATGTCTGTAAACTACACATACACACCTTTAATTTGATATAAAACAAAAGACAATAGCTTCAGATTTGACTGATATACACAGATTTTTGTACAGGCAATTTAACAAATAATTTACTGGCCTTTTGCAATGACCTCAACAAGGCCGATTTGACCCCTGTTATCTCGAGCTGTGAGTAACATACAACAATGAGCTTGGATTCATGTGAAACTGCAAAACACAAGCATTACAATGATGTATCACACAATCTGATTGGACTTTGTTTTAATTAAAAATTAAGAAATTTGTACATGCAACTTTACCATTGTGATTCACAGGCCTTGTGGCCTAAAACAGGCTCAACTGTAACTCTTCTCCTTCCTGTTAGGAACAACACACAGTAAAGTCACTCATATGTCTGTAAACTACACATACACACCTTTAATTTGATATAAAACAAAAGAGAATAGCTTCTGTGGGATTTTTATGTTGTTTTATTAATCATGTTATAATTGATATGTGCCATTACGCTTTCTGTGCTGAGATATGTGAGTAAATGTCTGTGTGAGTGGAAAGTTACCAGCTTTTGTATGTGTGTAAAAGCTACAAGGAGCATATGCTGAGGAATTTACATCTGGAAGTTGTTAAGATAAGAGAGAGGCCTGAGGGAGAAAAGTAAACAGGCAAAGATGTATTAACTAATGCTTTAATATTCACAGGATAAAATATGCAATGTATTTCTTACTTAATCAGTATTAATCATTGAATAATTGATGTAATAAATATAAGATGTTGTCTTTGATAAATGTGTATTAACCAAAGAAATGAAGGTTGCATACAGAATAACTTAATGGGGGCAGGGCAGCTCAACCTTGAAGAACAGAATCTCCTGTGTGTGTGTGTGTGTGTGTGTGTGTGTGTGTGTGTGTGTGTGTGTGTGTGTTTTCTTTCCTAACAGATGGTTTTTAATAATGATTAAAGTGTTTCCTTAGAAGTAGTATTGCAGTAAAAGATTTTATATGTGGTTATCTATCTAAAGAAGTTAATGTGTGCCCTATTCATATAACCAATTTTACAAATAATGAAATGATGTCATGATATTGAAATATGTTTTACATAATAATCACTTTCATCTTACAGCTTATGTTTTTTATAAATGAATGTTTTATTAATGATTTGTTTTTAAGAAAGCATTATAAAATGCTATGTGAATTGGAGGAGTACTAGGGAGGAACGGCAGGGCTCCCAGGGATGAGAGGAGAACAGTTTGTTCTTCTTTGTCTATGTGTGTCCATCTTTGCCTACAGGCTAAAATTGGGTGTGGTGATGGAGTCAGATGGACGAGGGGAACGGCCTTTGTGGGTGGAGATTTTCTGAAGAAAGATCGACGTCACATATTTTATAAATATGCATGTTACTTCCTGAGCTGGTAGTTAGTCGCTTGCTGATTGTAGCCTTGAGACTGCCCAGCGCGCTGTTAAACTTTTTCAATCTGATCAATAAATATTTGAACTTAGATATTTGTATCTTTTGCCTTTCCTCTAAATTATGAACACGCAATGGACGCCTTAAAGTCCAACAATTGGTGACCGCCGACGTTTTGTGGAGGGAAAGGAGAGAGTGAGAGGAAGGAGGGTTTCACATTGAAGAAACCAGAGTAAGGGAGGGCTCCATTTCAACACAAAATGAGCGCTCTACTAAAATAAGGTAAGCAGAAGCCTGTTTTATCGAATTCTGCTATTTGGATATACCAAATTACTTGTGTTGATAAGGAGATCCGAACTGAATTACAAATTTACATTTTTGTAAATTGATCAGAGTTTCAACTTTTATTTTTATAGATATTAAGAGATTAATTGAAATTGGGTTGGAGGCCCTTAGCGTAGTAGACGCTATAAAGTACCAATTTGGGTGAAAGGCCCGTTAGGTGAAAATCCTACGAATATTGTAATTTATGGTTGGAGGCCATTAGTGCATTAGGCGCTATAAAGTACCAATTTGGGTGAAAGGCCCGTTAGGTGAAATTCCTACGAATACTGTTAATGGCGGTGTAAGTTAACAGAATTAAATATAAGGTTGAGGATTCCTTTAATACATTAGGTGTTATAAAATACCGACTCGGTTGTAGCCGTAGGGGGTGTACAGCAGCCCGTGAGGTGTAAGGCCTACGAATACTGGAAAAGAAAATTGACGTCTTACTGTTATTGTTGTGGTTTTGTCTGAGAAATTGTATTGTAATAGTATTTGTACAGTGTATTGAACGTTGATATATATTGTGGCTGAATTTCAGAAAGAGTGTGATGAATATGTGTGTTCACCGGTGTATGTGCCATGGCAAAAAATAATTCAATTAATGATGGCCCAAACTGATCCTAAAGATGTTAAGAAAAGACAGAAAGAGGTTGCATTGGTTAGGGGAAGTTGACAGTGGTGCAGCTGCAAAGCCAAAGGAAGTTAAACAAGGAAACAGTCAGCCAGACTGAAGTGTGACACCTACGGCTCCTCCTCCAGTTCCACCCCCAGTGAAATCGATCTACCCCTCCTTGCACACACCTAATCCTTATGAGAAAGCCAAAGCCCAAATGAAACAGCCTGTTTTTCAAATCAATAGCGGTGAATTGAATGTAGATGCAGATTTTATTTGTGTGAAAATGTAGTGTGTCTGTGATATAATGAGTCTGTTAAAACCATGAATGGGATTAAGCAAAATCTAGCAGAAAGACTGAGGCGAAGCTTTGAAAGAAAAACAACAAATTAGAGAAAAAGAGTAGAAACCAAGTTATTAAATGTGGAAATAAAGATGAACAATTGAAAAAGGACAGAAAATTGTTAAAAGGTGAATGACACAGATTAATTGTATATAGGACAAAAGATTTAACAAAATGAAGTGGAGTCTTCATCTGATGATGGAAGGTGGTCACAAGATAAATTTTATTTTAAATTGAAAGGCAATATTTTGCAATGGGTTAAGTTAAACCTTGAAAGGCTGAAAGCTCTGATCCTTTGACATTCAAGAAAGTGAATAAAAGCTGACAAGAAACAGACAATGAAAAACTGTGTGTGACATCAAAGTGTTGGAGTTGCAAAGAGAGAAGTAACTCATAAACTGGACTGAGAACACATTCTATTTGAATGGGACTATATTTGAACTAAAGCAGTGAAGGGGGCACTGCATATGGTCAGAGACAATTACAAGGATGAAACACCAAAAAGACTGAGTGGGATCCAGAAAGAGACTCACAAAGACAATATTGTTCTTGGAGGCAAGAGAAACTGGACAATTCTTCACTGGACACTGAACTTTTCATCTTCATACGAGCCTTTGAGTGAAAAAGGGGAAAGAGTAAACAGCCGTTCAATGTTTAGTAAAGACCTTGTTCCTATAGGGACACAGACAGTCTTTATGAGATAATCAGCTAGACAAATTTAAAGGCTGATCAAGAACTTTGTTGTTAGGTGTGACTACCTGTTCTGAAATCAAATCAGACTCCTATTAATCTGACAGGAAGAAATGCATAATTGAATTTAGTATCTACAGAGGAAGTTAGAATTCCACTGATCGTATTGAGCTAAAAAGCAAATATAAATGGCATAGAACAGCTATGGCAGAAAGGAAATTGAAATAGATAGAAGAAATATATTGAAAAAGAAAAAAAGAACACCATAGAACACTATAAAAGGTAAACAAGAAAAGCTGTGACAATAGAAAAATACCTGATTATTGTGACAAACTTTGTATTTAAGGAAATCGCCAGCCCAGACATCATATATGTGCATGAAGGTGTTCACATGGCAGATCTCATGACTGAGGGTGAGCCGCATGATTGCACACCATTGACTGATATAAAAATTGTTATTGTTATATTTAATTATACTTGCTATACCATTGACTGAAAAAGCAAACAGATTGAGAGATGGTTTGTTCGCGGTACCACTGACAACTCCCCAACCGGTAATCTAAATGTTTACAGATGGTTGTTGTTTTAGAGCATCAGATGGTTAGCTAAAGGCAGGCTTTGCTGTGGTTGAGCAAGTTGAGGGTGATTTTGTAACAAGACTGAGTGGTAAATTGGAGGGTAAGCAGTCAGCACTGAGAGCTGAAATGACAGCTGTTATCAAAGCCTTGCAATACACTGGTGAAGAGCGGGTGATTATTTATAGTGACTGTGCATATGTGATTGGTGCAGTATATATGGAACTGCCATATGGCAGAGAGGTGGGTTTGAAACCAGGAAAGGCCGGCCTATAGTAAATGCTAGCAAAGCCTGACACATACTACAGGCTGTGAAGATACCTAATGAAGTGGCTGTTGTCAACTGCCTAATAAACCACTTATATCCCCAACCATGGTTTCCCAAGACAAAGTTAGATCTGACATATTGACAAACACGCACTGGAATTGACATATAATTTCGGGGCTGCTTATCACCCCAATGTTAGAGCAAAGATGAAATACTGAACCTGACTTTGACATTAAAATTTGACTTGACAAAATCTGTGCACAGACAAAAATAACATGGCTTGAGGCATTACCAATTGCATTAATGTCTATTCACTTTTCTGTTAACAGGATTTCTGGTTTTACAACCTTTGAATTGCTTACAGGTCGACAGTTTCCAGGTCCACGGAACGCCTTGGTGAAGGACCCTATCCTGTCACTAACTGATGATGTTTTTTTCTACAAACTAACTGCTATGATTAAACCTTTTTCTTGCCAGGCTACCACAAAAAGAAATTGTGAGAACGACCCAGCTGTTAAAAATGATGATTGGGTTTCTAACAGACACAGGTGTGGACCTGAGGACTCAGGTCCAAGAGAGGGAGAGTGTTGAAAGTGAATCTGCTGGAATACAGAGAGGACAAACAGGAAGTGGTAACACATCAGTGGTAACACTGACACAACACCAACAACAAAGTCAATAAACACACTGTAAAATTGTGCATAAAAAAGGTGAAATTTTTTCCAGCCCAGTAACAGAACCCCTAGCACACTGTGTGAGCACAGATTGTGCCTATGGAGCAGGTATAGCCGTACAATTCAAAGCGAAGTACGGTACACAAAAGGTTGTAAGACAGAACAAACACACAGGTGAATGTGCAGTTACCCACGAGGATGACGGCAGATTGATTTTTCATTTAATAACAAAACAAAATTGTACTGATTTACCAACATATGAGAATTTTACCTACAGCCTCAGATGTATGAGAGAGTGGTGTGAGAAAGAAAACATAACAAGTGTATCCACACCCCGGTTGGGGTGTGGCCTGGATAAATTGGATTTCCACAAAGTGCTGGAAATCCTGACAGAAGTGTTTAGAGACCTGAATATCACAATTACCATATATTCATTATAACTTGGGTAACTACATACCATATTGACCTTTGAATTTTGACCTTTGAATTTCTTAAGTTTCTTATACAATTCTACAGTATTAATTTCATATTTCATTTTTTCTTTTCCTTTTTGAATTTACGATTGTTATTTGAGTATTAGCCAATAGGCATAAGTGTATTTTTTCCACAGAGATGAAGCTATATGCAAATTGGAAGGTTCTGTGGGCCGTAGGAGTTATAACTGCAATTATATTCACCATAATATTTGGCATAAACAATGGAGATCCCTGTGTAACAGACTGATAGTGTCTGCAATAGAGAAAAAAGAAAATCCACCCAAATACAGCATGCCGCTATTAGGCCTACAGAACCTGGAGGATGATGAGGAGAAAATGTGTGACCTCTTTCAGAGGTCAAGAGAGGGAATTGTGGGATTTTTATGTTGTTTTATTAATCATGTTATAATTGATATGTGCCATTACGCTTTCTGTGCTGAGATATGTGAGTAAATGTCTGTGTGAGTGGAAAGTTACCAGCTTTTGTATGTGTGTAAAAGCTACAAGGAGCATATGCTGAGGAATTTACATCTGGAAGTTGTTAAGATAAGAGAGAGGCCTGAGGGAGAAAAGTAAACAGGCAAAGATGTATTAACTAATGCTTTAATATTCACAGGATAAAATATGCAATGTATTTCTTACTTAATCAGTATTAATCATTGAATAATTGATGTAATAAATATAAGATGTTGTCTTTGATAAATGTGTATTAACCAAAGAAATGAAGGTTGCATACAGAATAACTTAATGGGGGCAGGGCAGCTCAACCTTGAAGAACAGAATCTCCTGTGTGTGTGTGTGTGTGTGTGTGTGTGTGTGTGTGTGTGTGTGTGTGTGTGTGTGTGTGTGTGTGTGTGTGTGTGTGTGTGTGTGTGTGTGTGTGTGTGTTCTTTCCTAACAGATGGTTTTTAATAATGATTAAAGTGTTTCCTTAGAAGTAGTATTGCAGTAAAAGATTTTATATGTGGTTATCTATCTAAAGAAGTTAATGTGTGCCCTATTCATATAACCAATTTTACAAATAATGAAATGATGTCATGATATTGAAATATGTTTTACATAATAATCACTTTCATCTTACAGCTTATGTTTTTTATAAATGAATGTTTTATTAATGATTTGTTTTTAAGAAAGCATTATAACATGCTATGTGAATTGGAGGAGTACTAGGGAGGAACGGCAGGGCTCCCAGGGATGAGAGGAGAACAGTTTGTTCTTCTTTGTCTATGTGTGTCCATCTTTGCCTACAGGCTAAAATTGGGTGTGGTGATGGAGTCAGATGGACGAGGGGAACGGCCTTTGTGGGTGGAGATTTTCTGAAGAAAGATCGACGTCACATATTTTATAAATATGCATGTTACTTCCTGAGCTGGTCGTTAGTCGCTTGCTGATTGTAGCCTTGAGACTGCCCAGCGCGCTGTAAAACTTTTTCAATCTGATCAATAAATATTTGAACTTAGATATTTGTATCTTTTGCCTTTCCTCTAAATTATGAACACGCAATGGACGCCTTAAAGTCCAACACTTCAGATTTGACTGATATACAAAGATATTTGTACATGCAGTTTACCAAATGATTTACAGGCCTTTTGCAATGACCTCAACAAGGCCGATTTGACCCCTGTTCACTCGAGCTGTGAGTAACATACAACAATGAGCTTGGGTTCATGTGAAACCGCAAAACACAAGCTTTACAATGATGTATCACACAGTCTGATTGGACTATGTTGTGATTAAAAATTAAGAAATTTGTACATGCAACTTTACCATTGTGATTCACAAGCCTTGTGGCCTAAAATAGGCTCAACTGTAACTCTTCTCCTTCCTGTTAGGAACAACACACAGTAAAGTCACTCATATATCTGTAAACTACACATACACACCTTTAATTTGATATAAAACAAAAGACAATAGCTTCAGATTTGACTGATATACAAAGATATTTGTACATGCAGTTTACCAAATGATTTACAGGCCTTTTGCAATGACCTCAACAAGGCCGATTTGACCCCTGTTCCCTCGAGCTGTGAGTAGAATACAACAATGAGCTTGGGTTCATTTGAAACCGCAAAACACAAGCTTTACAATGATGTATCACACAGTCTGATTGGACTTTGTTTTGATTAAAAATTAAGAAATTTGTACATGCAACTTTACCATTGTGATTCACAGGCCTTGTGGCCTAAAACAGGCTCAACTGTAACTCTTCTCCTTTCTGTTAGGAACAACACACTCAAGAAAGTCACTCATATGTCTGTAAACTACTGGAGGAACCGGACTTCCAGGAGGGAGGGCCGCCCTGTCAGGCCCGCCTCGGAGTCACCTCTCTGGGCTACGGAGGTAGGGACGTGTGCCCTGGAGGAACCAGACTTCCAGGAGGGAGGGCCGCCCTGTCAGGCCCGCCTCGGAGGCCTCCCCTCGGGCAGGGCCGAGATACGGCGGATCGTCGCGGAATTTTCGCTCGTCCGGAGCTCCGGCGCCCCTAGCGTCCGCCTTGGAGGTCGCGCGGCCGGTCTCGTTCGAAAGGTCCGTCCCGGGGCTTTCCGACGAGCCCGGCCTCGAGTCCGTGCGACCCCGCCCGCCGGAGATACGTCCGGTCGAAGCTCGCGGAGGCCTTCGGGGCCTTCGCCCTTCGGGTCGGTCGCTCTGCCGGAGGGGAGCTTTCGAACGAGCCTACCCGCGACCCTCTAGCCCTTTCCCCGGCCGAGATACGGCGGTCCCTCCCCGGATTTTCCCAGGGGCGCAGCTCGGGCGCCTTTGCTCCGATCGACTCGCCCTTTGGGTTGGTTGCTCCACGCGAGGGGACCTTTCGAACGAGCCTACCCGCGAGCCTCTAGCCCTTTCCCCGGCCGAGATACAACGGTTCCCCCGCGGATTTTCCCACGGCCGCAGCTCGGGCGCCTTTGCTCGGATAGACTCGCCCTTTGGGTCGGTTGCTCCACCGGAGGGGAACTTTCCAACGAGCCGACCCGCTTCTCTCTAACCCTAAGCCCGGCCGAGATACGGGGTACCACCGCTTGAACTTTAAACGGCCGTAGCTCGGGCGCCTTTGCTCGGATCGACTCGCCCTTTGGGTCGGTTGCTCTACCGGAGCGGCCCTATCCAACGAGCCAAAATGCTTCTCTCTAACCCTAAGCCCGGCCGAGATACGGGGTACCACCGCTTGAACTTTAAACGGCCGTAGCTCGGGCGCCTTTGCTCGGATCGACTCGCCCTTTGGGTCGGTTGCTCCACCGGAGGGGACCTTTCGAACGAGCCAACACGCATCTCTCTAACCCTAAGCCCGGGCGAGATACGGCGTACCACCGCCTGACTTTTAAACGCCCGTAGCTCCGGCGCACTAAGTCCCAGGACTTCGCCCTTTGGGTCGGTTGCTCCACCGGAGGGGACCTTTCCAACGAGCCAACCCGCGTCTCTCTAACCCCAAGCCCGGCCGAGATACGGCGGTCCCTCCGCGGATTTTCCAACGGCCGCAGCTCGGGCGCCTTTGATCGGATCGACTCGCCCTTTGGGTCGGTTGCTCCACTGGAGGGGACCTTTCCAACGAGCCAACCCGCTTCTCTCTAACCCTAAGCCCGGGCGAGATACGGCGTACCACCGCCTGACCTTTAAACGCCCGTAACTCGGGCGCCTTTTCTCGGATGAACTCGTCCCTCGGGTCGGTTGCTCTACCGGAGTGGCCCTTTCCAACGAGCCTACCCGCTTCTCTCTAACCCTAAGCCCGGCCGAGATACAGGGTACCACCGCCTGACCTTTAAACGGCCGTAACTTGGGCGCCTTTGCTCGGATGAACTCGTCCCTCGGGTCGCTTGCTCTACCGCAGCGGCCCTTTCCAACGAGCCAACCCGCTTCTCTCTAACCCTAAGCCCGGCCGAGATACGGGGTACCACCGCCTGACCTTTAAACGGCCGTAGCTCCGGCGCACTAAGTCCCAGGACTTCGCCCGTCGGGTCGGTTGCTCTACCCGAGGGGAGCTTTCCAACGAGCCAACCCGCATCTCTCTAACCCTAAGCCCGGCCGAGATACGGAGTACCACCCATTGATATTCCCACGGCCGTAGCCCCGGAGCCCTTCGCCGCAGCCCTTCGGGACACCCACCCTCGGACGCCCCGCGGAGGGACCTTTCCAACGAGCCAACCCGCGCCTCTCTAACCCTTTCCCCGGCCGAGATACGACCCCGAGGACGGTGGCCCCTCTACCCGACCACAGTGCACCCGAGGCCGGCCTCGGACCCCCGAGGACGGTGGCCCCTCTACCCGCCCACAGTGCACCCGAGGCCGGCCTCGGAACTCGCCACGGACACCCTGGAGCCCGTACCCGGCGCACCGTTCGGTCCCGGGCACCCACTCTTAAGCACTCCCCCCCGGCCTAAGCCCCATACTCCCGGCTCCTCTGGAGAACCAAACCGTTGGTCAACCCGAAACGATCTCCAACCGTTGGTCAACCCGAAAGTACTTCCAGCAGTTGGTCAACCCGAAAGTTTCTCCAGCCGTTGGTCAACCCCATCGACTTAGGTTCTGGAGCGTTCACTTCTCCAGCCGTTGGTCAACCCCATCGACTTAGGTTCTGGAGCGTAAGATAGCATTTAAAAACGTTTAAAAAAAGATGCATTTGTTTAAAGCAAAGCATTTATTTACTTACCAGACTACAGTTGGGTTCATGTGAAACTGCAAAACACAAGCTTTACAATGATGTATCACACAGTATGATTGGACTTTGTTTTGATTAAAAATTAAGAAATTTGTACATGCAACTTTACCATTGTGATTCACAGGCCTTGTGGCCTAAAACAGGCTCAACTGTAACTCTTCTCCTTCCTGTTAGGAACAACACACAGTAAAGTCACTCATATGTCTGTAAACTACACATACACACCTTTAATTTGATATAAAACAAAAGACAATAGCTTCGGATTTGACTGATATACACAGATTTCTGTACAGGCAATTTTCCAAATAATTTACTGGCCTTTTGCAATGACCTCAACAAGACCGATTTGACCCCTGTTCCCTCGAGCTGTGAGTACAATACAACAATGAGCTTGGGTTCATTTGAAACCGCAAAACACAAGCTTTACAATGATGTATCACACAGTCTGATTGGACTTTGTTTTGATTAAAAATTAAGAAATTTGTACATGCAACTTTACCATTGTGATTCACAGGCCTTGTGGCCTAAAACAGGCTCAACTGTAACTCTTCTCCTTCCTGTTAGGAACAACACACAGTAAAGTCACTCATATGTCTGTAAACTACACATACACACCTTTAATTTGATATAAAACAAAAGACAATAGCTTCAGATTTGACTGATATACATATGTACATGCAGTTTACCAAATGATTTACAGGCCTTTTGCAATGACCTCAACAAGGCCGATTTGACCCCTGTTCCCTCGAGCTGTGAGTAACATACAACAATGAGCTTGGGTTCATGTGAAACCGCAAAACACAAGCTTTATAATGATGTATCACACAGTCTGATTGGACTTTGTTTTGATTAAAAATTAAGAAATTTGTACATGCAACTTTACCATTGTGATTCACAGGCATTGTGGCCTAAAACAGGCTCAACTGTAACTCTTCTCCTTCCTGTTAGGAACAACACACAGTAAAGTCACTCATATGTCTGTAAACTACACATACACACCTTTAATTTGATATAAAACAAAAGACAATAGCTTCGGATTTGACTGATATACACAGATTTCTGTACAGGCAATTTTCCAAATAATTTACTGGCCTTTTGCAATGACCTCAACAAGGCCGATTTGACCCCTGTTATCTCGAGCTGTGAGTAACATACAACAATGAGCTTGGGTTCATGTGAAACCGCAAAACACAAGCTTTACAATGATGTATCACACAGTCTGATTGGACTTTGTTTTGATTAAAAATTAAGAAATTTGTACATGCAACTTTACCATTGTGATTCACAGGCCTTGTGGCCTAAAACAGGCTCAACTGTAACTCTTCTCCTTCCTGTTAGGAACAACACACAGTAAAGTCACTCATATGTCTGTAAACCACACATACACACCTTTAATTTGATATAATACAAAAGACAATAGCTTCAGATTTGACTGATATACACAGATTTTTGTACAGGCAATTTACCAAATAATTTACTGGCCTTTTGCAATGACCTCAACAAGGCCGATTTGACCCCTGTTATCTCGAGCTGTGAGTAACATACAACAATGAGCTTGGGTTCATGTGAAACTGCAAAACACAGGCATTACAATGATGTATCACACAATCTGATTGGACTTTGTTTTAATTAAAAATTAAGAAATTTGTACATGCAACTTTACCATTGTGATTCACAGGCCTTGTGGCCTAAAACAGGCTCAACTGTAACTCTTCTCCTTCCTTTTAGGAACAACACACTCAAGAAAGTCACTCACACCGCCCTGTCAGGCCCGCCTCGGAGTCACTTCTCTGGGCTACGGAGGTAGGGACGTGTGCCCTGGAGGAACCGGACTTCCAGGAGGGAGGGCCGCCCTGTCAGGCCCGCCTCGGAGTCACCTCTCTGGGCTACGGAGGTAGAGACGTGTGCCCTGGAGGAACCAGACTTCCAGGAGGGAGGGCCGCCCTGTCAGGCCCGCCTCGGAGGCATCCCCTCGGGCAGGGGAGGCAGGGTCGGGGACCCTGGAGGAACCGGACTACCGGGAGGGAGGGCCGCCCTGTCGGGCCCGCCTCGGAGGCCTCCCCTCGGGCAGGGGAGGCAGGGTCGGGGACCCTGGAGGTGCCGGACCTCCAGGGGGATGGAGGCCGACCATTAGGCCGGGGAGGGTGAGCCTTGCCGGGCTAGGCTCGCGCGGGTTCGAAGGCCTGGTTCGAGAGGACCCCTTCCCCTATATACCCGATGGCACCTGTTCACACTACTGTCCCTTCTGAGAGGGGACCCCGACTGGTCCGCGGCCGGGACGGCGCACCTCGGTCGGCCTCGGCGAGTGGGTCGGGGTGCCTGGAGGTGCGCGAGTGGGCATCGTGGAAGTGCGCGAGCCACCCGACCGGGGTCTACGATCCCCCGTTTCCGAGATATCGGCCAATGAACTGCCGGGCGCCGTATCTCGGCCGGGGAAGGTCCGACGGACTCGGGGCCGGGCTCGTCGGAAAGGTCTCGCCCGGGGCTTTCCGACGAGACCGGCCGCGGGTCCGTGCGACCCCGGGGGCCCGAGATACTTCCGTTAAATTTCGTTACCGCGCTGCTCCGGCGCCCCGGGTCCGGGGCCTTCGCCCTTCGGGTGGGTGGCTCCGCTGCGGGGGGCCTTTCGAACGAGCCCACCCGCGCGTCGCTAGCCCTTTCCGGGGCCGAGATACGGCCGCCCCCCGCGGTATTTTCCCACGGCCGTTTCTCGGGCGCCTCGGGTCCGGGGCCTTCGCCCTTTGGGTCGGCGGCTCCGCCCGAAGGGCCCTTTCCGAGGAGCCCTCCCTCGAGTCTCTGGCCCTTTCCCGGGCCGAGATACGGCCGATCGTCGCGGAATTTTCACTCGTCCGGAGCTCCGGCGCCCCTAGCGTCCGCCTCGGAGGTCGCGCGGCCGGTCTCGTTCGAAAGGTCCGTCCCGGGGCTTTCCGACGAGCCCGGCCTCGAGTCCGTGCGACCCTGCCCGCCGGAGATACGTCCGGTCGAAGCTCGCGGAGATTCCGACGGCCGTATCTCGGGCACCCCGGGTCCGGGGCCTTCGCCCTTCGGGTCGGTCGCTCTGCCGGAGGGGAGCTTTCGAACGAGCCTACCCGCGACCCTCTAGCCCTTTCCCCGGCCGAGATACGGCGGTCCCTCCCCGGATTTTCCCAGGGGCGCAGCTCGGGCGCCTTTGCTCCGATCGACTCGCCCTTTGGGTCGGTTGCTCCACGCGAGGGGACCTTTCGAACGAGCCTACCCGCGAGCCTCTAGCCCTTTCCCCGGCCGAGATACAACGGTCCCCACGCGGATTTTCCCACGGCCGCAGCTCGGGCGCCTTTGCTCGGATCGACTCGCCCTTTGGGTCGGTTGCTCCACCGGAGGGGACCTTTTCAACGAGCCGACCCGCGTCTCTCTAACCCCAAGCCCGGCAGAGATACGGCGGTCCCTCCGCGGATTTTCCCACGGCCGCAGCTCGGGCGCCTTTGCTCGGATCGACTCTCCCTTTGGGTCGGTTGCTCCACTGGAGGGGACCTTTCCAACGAGCCAACCCGCTTCTCTCTAACCCTAAGCCCGGGCGAGATACGGCGTACCACCGCCTGACCTTTATACGCCCGTAACTCGGGCGCCTTTGCTCGGATGAACTCGTCCCTCGGGTCGGTTGCTCTACCGGAGCGTCCCTTTCCAACGTGCCTACCCGCTTCTCTCTAACCCTAAGCCCGGCCGAGATACGGGGTACCACCGCCTGACCTTTAAACGGCCGTAACTCAAGCGCCTTTGCTCGGATGAACTCGTCCCTCGGGTCGGTTGCTCTACCGGAGCGGCCTTATCCAACAAGCCAACCCGCTTCTCTCTAACCCTAAGCCCGGCCGAGATACGGGGTACCACCGCTTGAAATTTAAACGGCCATAGCTCGGGCGCCTTTGCTCGGATCGACTCGCCCTTTGGGTCGGTTGCTCTACCGGAGCGGCCCTATCCAACGAGCCAAAACGCTTCTCTCTAACCCTAAGCCCGGCCGAGATACGGGGTACCACCGCTTGAACTTTAAACGGCCGTAGCTCGGGCGCCTTTGCTCGGATCGACACGCCCTTTGGGTCGGTTGCTCCACCGGAGGGGACCTTTCGAACGAGCCAACACGCATCTCTCTAACCCTAAGCCCGGGCGAGATACGGCGTACCACCGCCTGACTTTTAAACGCCCGTAGCTCCGGCGCACTAAGTCCCAGGACTTCGCCCTTTGGGTCGGTTGCTCCACCGGAGGGGACCTTTCCAACGAGCCAACCTGCGTCTCTCTAACCCCAAGCCCGGCCGAGATACGGCGGTCCCTCCGCGGATTTTCCCACGGCCGCAGCTCGGGCGCCTTTGCTCGGATCGACTCGCCCTTTGGGTCGGTTGCTCCACTGGAATGGACCTTTCCAACGAGCCAACCCGCTTCTCTCTAACCCTAAGCCCGGGCGAGATACGGCGTACCACCGCCTGACTTTATACGCCCGTAACTCGGGCGCCTTTGCTCGGATGAACTCGTCCCTCGGGTCGGTTGCTCTACCGGAGTGGCCCTTTCCAACGAGCCTACCCGCTTCTCTCTAACCCTAAGCCCGGCCGAGATACGGGGTACCATCGCCTGACCTTTAAACGGCCGTAACTCGAGCGCCTTTGCTCGGATGAACTCGTCCCTCGGGTCGGTTGCTCTACCGGAGCGGACCTTTCCAACGAGCCAACCCGCGCCTCTCTAACCCTTTCCCCGGCCGAGATACGACCCCGAGGACGGTGGCCCCTCTACCCGACCACAGTGCACCCGAGGCCGGCCTCGGACCCCCGAGGACGGTGGCCCCTCTACCCGCCCACAGTGCACCCGAGGCCGGCCTCGGAACCCGCCACGGACACCCTGGAGCCCGTACCCGGCGCACCGTTCGGTCCCGGCCACCCACTCTTAAGCACTCCCCCCCGGCCTAAGCCCCATACTCCCGGCCCCTCTGGAGAACCAAACCGTTGGTCAACCTGAAACGATCTCCAACCGTTGGTCAACCCGAAAGTACTTCCAGCAGTTGGTCAACCCGAAAGGTTAGGTGAAGGCAAAAGGTTAGTTTTATGAAAGAAAGATCAAATAATCATTTTTGGACACTGGCACATACTCTGTTTTCTTTAAAAATATCACAGAGACTACAGAGAGAGACACAAAGGCACCAACACACATTCAGTCACAAGCAGGCCTGCCCACCTCGCGTGACGCCCAAGGTGGTACTTCAGTCTTAATCGGCCTTCACCACTGATGGTATAGCCCCACCTGTGAACAGTTCAGCACCCAATGTCCCTCCCAGCCTCATCGATACTTCTACCCAAAAAAATAGTGTTTTTTTCCTTTTTTGTCCCTATGGGACTCGAACCCTGGTCCTCCCGCTGACACTCCATGGGGACTAACCACTGTACTATTTGTAATTTCATCGATTCACCCCTCCCAATATAAAACAGTTTATACTAAAATATCTACATATTTATATATGTATTCATTCAAATTTACACATAAAAAAACTTTATAAAGAGACACATTTACACTCCACCAGGTGGTGTACTAATTTCAAAAACCTCTAAACCCTATCTCCAAAACAAAAACTTAAATCTTCAGTTTGCCAATTTTTCTAATTTTGTCACCATATAACATACCTACAGATAATGTCATGGGCCCACATGCTCAATACCGTTCTAATTATCAGCTCCATCTATTTTCATGAAATAGCTTATCACAAAGTGCTCAATCAAAAATAATAATTAAGTGTTTAAACAAAATAAACCCAAATCAGTGTATCACAAATTTTATACAAAATCAAAACATGCATTTGCACACTTTAAATAAAGAATCAAGTAAAATTATAAAAATAAGACCTAATCATGAACTTTATGAAAGAGCTTAATTTGTATGAGTTTTTAAGTTGATCCCACATTTAATTTATACACATAGTATATTAAGGTTTTAAAAGGCAAACTATCCTATTATTTAGGATATTTAAGGTTGAGCGATTTTATATTGGAGGAGACTGGGGTTAGGGTTTTTTAAATAAAAAGACTAAATATTAGGGTTAGAATTTGGGCAAGGTCAAGGGTTAAACCATCTTTCTAAACCCAAAACATGAACAAATATGGATAAAAATACACATCATAGGTGTTTAGGTTTGAGGAAATTGGGGTTAGAGAACTCGATGCCTGACGTTGGGGTTAGGATTTGGATAAGGTTAGGGGTTAGACCCTTTTTCTAGACCGAAGACATGTAAAAAATACAAATGAAAATACCCGTCATAAATGCTTTAGGGTTAGGGAACCCACAGTTAAAATATTTTACTAAACCCAGTTTCCTCATCTCTGATTAAATCCCTCCGGTGTCCATGTATTTAGCCTTTCTATCCAAATATATATTCTCTTTTCCTTCTCTGTGCGTCTGTCCACCGGAGGTCCGTCTCCAACCCGGTTATGTTCAAATGTTGTGTCCCATGTGTGTTAAAATGTACGACCAGAGGGGTATCTAGTGTTTGTTTGTTAATTGTATACAAGTGTTGCTTTAATCTTACCATGATACTGTGTTTCGTCTCGCCTACATACCTTCTGTTACAATGCCTACAGGTGATCATATATACAACATTCGTAGTATATAGAGAGATGTGTTGTTTTACAGGGCAACCCCTGTCCCCTGATCCAACATACTTTACCGGATGAAAATAAGGAGCCACAGAGGGAGCTTGTTTACGATCAGGCCTAAGGGTGGACTTCACTAAGATGTCTTTGAGATTAGGATTTCTCCTATATGCAGATATGATTTTGAAGGATTCCAACTCTCCAACACTCTTTTTAACATCTTCAAAATTACTTTTGATCTTGACATTCAATCCCTTAGTTTTTTCAGAGAATGTTGTGATTAATGGGATGAAATCCCCAGGATCTGGCCCCACTGGTTCACCCTTTCCCTGCCTCAATTCCTGCAATGTAACTGCCTTAATACTCCGGAGAAATCTCTTAGTATATCCCCTCGGTCTCAAGGCAGTAAATAGAATTTGTGTAGCTTCATTAAAATGTTGTTCCTGTGAGCAAATCCTATAAAACCTAATTAGCTGAGATTTAATAAGGCCTTTAAATGTATGTTTGGGATGATAACTTGTTTTATGTAGGAGACAATGTACATCCGTGGGTTTAAAAAACACTTTCGTTTGGAGTTGTTTCTGCCCGTCAGTTGTCTCTGTAAAAAAGACCGTAGTATCCAGAAAGTTTATGTGCTCATAATGAACATTGCTTTTTAATTTAATATGAATATGATGTGCATTAGCCATGTCCATGAATTGATGGAACGAGGTTTCACCATGGTGCCAGATCCCAAAGATATCATCTAAGTACCTAAAGTATATGAAAGGCAGATTGGAGCACTTCAAAAACAATGTCCTTTCCCACTCAGCCATATAGATGTTAGCATAGGCTGGGGCAAATTTCTTACCCATTGCCGTCCCCTGAGTCTGAAGAAAAAGTTGGGAATTAAATTCAAAATCATTACGAGTCAGGTTTATTTCAAGTAATTTTAAAATAGCCTTATCTGGTCTGCGTGGTTAGGTTAGGTTTTTCGGAAAGTTACAACATCTCCCCCCTATTCGGAGCTCGTCCGAAAAGGTTTGGAATAGGGAGAATGAGGTGGGTGCACGGGCCGACGCATGTTAGACTATACCATGTCGCCTGTGATCGTCTCCCGTCTGGGAGCAGTGCCTTTATCGGCTTCAGGCCACGTAGAAAATTTGTTTTTGTGTATTTCTGAGGAATCCTGTTTTTGCTTCAGATCTACATTATTTGTTTTTGTCGTTTCTTTATAACTTAGACTGTAGTTTGTTGTAATGTTTGTATATTGCTTTGTTTGTAGATACTATGTCTATGGTGCTTGACTTTAGAATTAGCCAAGATACAGGTATATTTTAAAGAAGTCTAGGGTTCCTGACCTTAGGTTTAGGGGCAGGTTTAGGTTAAGTGTAGTGATTACTATTTGTCCCGATGGTGCCTGACTTTGGGGTTAGGGCAAGTTAAGGTAAGTGGTAGTTGGTGTTAATGTTTAAGAAGTACTGACCTTGGGTTTAGGGATTTGTATTTTAGATCACGACTTTTTAGAGTTTGAATTTTAACCGTCTCGGTTTTGAAAAGTCTCACCGGCTCGTGTTGTGCGTACAGTCTAGTTTTCCGTATAGTTACGCTACATCGGGCATTTTGCATATGCGTTTAAGCTCTGATTTATACTGTAGTTGTCAGAGTACTTCAGGGGATTTTACCTTAGCCCTCTCAGCGTTTAAAGCGTTTCTTGCTGTAGTTCTCAAAAACTTTTGGTTTAAGGGGATTTTCATTTTGAATCCTATCCCTCCAGAGGCATTCCTCACCAATGCGAGGGAAAATTTCAAGACACCTCGTCAGTAGTGCTTTCATCTCGAGTCATCAGGTGTTTCGGGCTTTCAGCACTATACACCTTCATCGAGATGTGCCCCGCCCGGGAGATCAATCCCGAGCGTGTGTCTTGTAGCCAATTACTATACAAGTGATCAGACTCTCAATTGGTGAGGTTGGAGTCTGAAATATAAATACCAGATTATTGCCTTATAGATAAAAGGTTATTTTGTGGATTCTAATAAGAGATTTCAACCAATATTGCATCTGGTTTTTATTAACTGTACTGTGCTGCGTCGCAGTGATGCACCTTTAATCCTGCTTTATACTATTTTAGGCAATATAAACCGTTTTTATTTTCTTAAAAATTGTTGTTTTGAGTTCACGTGTATCTTTGTTTTTTATTTTTATGTCTCTTGTTTTGACAGATTTTTCATTAGGTGGTTTTGAATTATGTGTATGAGTTGGCTATACAAATAAACTTGCCTTGCCAATCTACAGTTTAAGACTCTGTTAATACGAGAAACTGATCCTGAGTGTCATGCTAAGCCACGTGCTATCGTATGCCTCGATCCAAAAGATCATTTCCAAACGAAAATCCAATTAATCCTGTTTAAAAAGTAATGATACAGTGATGTTATGTCTACCTGTCACCTTTAAAAGTGCTGATGTTGATCCTTTGTGGGTCTCAGTTCGATGTTTTGCACGTGTTGTCCCGTGGAACCTGCTTTGTGATGAAAACAGAAGTGTAATGAGTTTTAATAAAGATGGAACGATCGAGTGGCGCCCTCTGGTGGTTACTTTAGGGAACTACAGTCCCAAAACGTAGGTTTAAATGCCTTTTAAAGCTGCTGGCTAAGCTTTTCATTTAAAATTGAAATAAATCATTTTATTTCGGGAACGTCATCAGAGAGAGACGCTGAGAGAAAGACGAAGAGAGGAGTCGCAAGCCCGAAGCTCCGTTGAGCTTATCAGCTAAATCCTATTTTTTCACTATCTTATTCCTATCTATATAATATAACTTATTAGTTTATCTTAGGAATACTTTACCTTGACGATTACTGAATTGTATTACTAAGCGAAACGATTTTATCACTTGTAACACCCAGTTTTAGCATATAGCCCTCTAGCATTTCTTACCATCTGTTTACTTAAACCTGCCTTCTTTGGCGATCTAATGGCGGATTCATCCGAGGTATGCTTTTCTGATCTGTCCAAACCAGATCGGGAAGCTGTGAAGGAGGTGCTGCCCGGCCTTCGCAGAGTCAGCATACCTCACATCACCCTGACCACAGACACTCGTAGGCGGCCGAGGCGTACTGCGAGCCAGCACCCGTCTCGTTGCAGCTTCACGGACCGCGTTCAGGCGAACGGAGACGCCATCGCCCAGCATGAAAACGGTAAGACCCCGCTTGTCATTGTAACCTGCACTACTTGCCACATGTACAGTTTAGCTTCTTCCGTCAGCATAGAGGGGTTTACATGAGCTAAGTGTATTGAAGTAGTAAGGCTGACGGAGAAGGTTGCTGAACTAGAAGCGCGCATCCGAACGCTAGTTGAGGACAGTAAGACCGCTAATGTTATTGTTACAAACACTGTTTCGGGTGCGCCTAGTGTTAAGCGTAATACACATGGCTCGGTTCCGACTTCAGAGTCAAGGCGGCTGACTAACTGGGTGACTGTCAGGCGGCATAGTCACATTCGGCACCCAAATCACGCTCCTGTTTTAATATCAAACAGATTTTCTCCACTCAGCAATACACCGGCTGAGACGTCTGTTAAAAGTGCCCTGGTTATTGGAGATTCTATACTCAGGAACGTTGACATTGAGGCACCAGCCACCATAGTCGATTGTATACCGGGAGCCAGAGCGTCTGACATTAGATCCAAATTAAAAGTGCTGGCTAATGCTAAACGTAAGTTTTCTAAGATTGTTATTCACGCCGGCACGAATGACACCAGACTCCGCCAGTCGGAGATCACCAAAGATACTATTAAAGAGGTGTGTGAAATTGCAAAAACAATGTCAGACAATGTAATTTGCTCTGGTCCCCTCCCCGCCTACCGGGGGGATGAAACTTACAGTAGATTAGTGTCTCTTCATGGCTGGATGTCAAAGTGGTGCCCTCAGCATAACGTAGGGTTTATAGACAATTGGAAGCATTTCCGGGGAAGACCTGACCTGCTAAAGAGAGATGGCCTCCATCCGTCTCCGGAAGGTAGTGCTATACTCTCTAGAAATCTGACCAATAGTCTTACTTTTGATATAGTCTGACTATCCAGGGCCCAGGTCAGGAAACAGACAGATCGGCCTACCCATCAGTCTGTTAGCTGCCTTGACATGTCAAGATCACATATATCCCAGCACATAGAGCCTTTTTTACCAGAGTACCAACACATCTCGACTGTGTCTGTTCCTCGAACAAATAAATACAGAGCACCGTCTACCTCGTCTCGTACAAATCTTATTAACATAAAATTAGAACACAATACACTAAAAGATGAAACTCAAATGTTAAAATTCGGCCTTCTTAACATTAGATCGCTAACCAATAAAGAACCTATTATCAATGAAATAATTACTGACCAAAACTTAGATGCACTCTGTTTAACAGAGACCTGGCTTAAAGCAGACGATTACATCAGTTTAAATGAATCCACCCCACAAGACTATTATTATAAACACGTTCCTCGCCTAAAAGGGAGAGGGGGTGGTGTAGCTACAATATACAACAAAATGTTCAAAGTAAACCATAAATCAGAACTAAAATTCAATTCGTTTGAAATAATACTGTTAAACATGGAAATAACTGATCGTAACAACAAACAGCTTTCGTTCATTTTAGCTACCATATATAGGCCTCCGGGCCACCACACAGATTTTCTTAAAGAAATAGCAGACTTCCTATCTGAGCTTACAGTCACTGTAGACAAAGCTCTTATCGTTGGTGATTTTAACATCCATGTGGATAACTCAAAAGATGCATTAGGACGTGCGTTTATGGATGTTCTAAATTCTCTCGGTATTAAACAAAACGTGTTTGGACCCACGCATACTCGTAAGCACACATTAGACTTAATTCTGTCACTCGGACTCAATATTAATGACATCGAAATATCACCCCAGAGCGATGCCGTTTCAGACCATTGCCTTGTGTCATACACAATACTTCTAGATAGGACCGTTCAGTCTACAACATGCTACAGATTAGCCAGAACAATAATTTCCACCACTAAAGATAGCTTTATTAGCACTCTTCCAGACCTGTCTCAAATGAAACATGTAGCAGATAACCGTGAAGATCTGGATATTATAATAGAAAACCTGAACAACGTTTGCTCTAGCACGATGGATGCCGTTGCTCCCATACGAAAAAAGAGAATCAAAGGAAAAACGCCAGCTCCATGGTATGACCATCATACTGCAGCCCTTAAAAAAGTAGCTAGAAAAATGGAAAGAAACTACCGAAACACAAAGTTAGAAGTATGGCGTTCAGCATGGAAAGAGAGTGTTCAACACTACAGACAGGCTATTAAAACCGCCAGATCTACCTATCTCAGTACGCTTATTAAAGAAAATCATAACAACCCTCGTTTCCTCTTTAGCACAGTTGCGAAACTGACTAGAAACAAAGAACAAACAGAAACCAATAGTAAATTCCAACACAATAGTAACGACTTCATGAACTTCTTTACTAACAAAATTATTTCTATTAGGGAAAACATAGAAACTACGCAAGCAGCCACCACTCAACCCAATAGTACATTTACCACTAGATTATCATACGAACATCTTGAGTCATTTAAACCTACTACAATAGAAGAGCTCTCTAAATTAGTAACGTCATCTAAATCATCGTCCTGTATATTAGACCCCATTCCCACAAAATTACTAAAAGAGGTATTTCATGTAGTGTCCGACTCGGTACTAAATATCTTTAACTCATCGCTAGAATTAGGATACGTTCCAACAGCTTTCAAACTAGCAGTTATTAGACCGCTCATTAAAAAACCAAACCTTGACCAGGGAGATCTTAATAACTTTAGACCAATCTCAAATCTACCTTTTCTTTCTAAAATATTAGAAAAAATAGTGGCAAGCCAGCTACGCACATTCATAGCGAATAATAATACATATGAAAAGTTCCAATCAGGATTCAGGCCCCACCATAGCACAGAGACAGCGCTGCTTAGAGTTACAAATGACCTCCTATTAACATCCGATCGTGGTGAAATCTCAATCCTTATATTACTAGACCTTAGTGCAGCCTTTGACACAATAGATCACAGAATCCTACTCAATAGACTAGAAAACTATGTTGGCATCAGTGGTCAGGCGTTAGCCTGGTTTAGATCGTATCTAACCAATCGATATCACTTTGTTTATGTAAATGAGGAAGAGTCACATCACTCCCCCGTTAAATACGGCGTACCTCAGGGATCAGTTCTAGGCCCTATCCTATTCTCGTTATATATGTTACCTCTAGGAGACATTATCAGGAAACATAACATAAGTTTTCACTGCTATGCGGATGATACCCAGCTTTACATCTCGTCACATCCTAGCGAAACCCACCAGTTTGCTAAGCTAACAGACTGCATTAGTGATATTAGGGACTGGATGGCACATAACTTTCTTATGCTAAACTCCAATAAGACAGAGATACTTATTATTGAACCAAATCGCTCCAAACATAATATGTCAGATTACAAGTTGCCCATAGATGGCTGCACGGTGGTGCCATCTTCCACGGTTAAGAATTTAGGCGTAATGTTTGACAGCAATCTATCTTTCGATAGTCATATCTCCAACGTCTGCCGCACAGCATTTTTCCATCTTAGAAATATCTCAAAAATACGCCATATGCTGTCTGCATCAGATGCAGAAAAGCTTATCCATGCTTTTATGACCTCTAGATTAGACTATTGTAACTCGTTACTCGGGGGATGCCATGCAAATCAGGTAAACAAGCTACAGCTGGTTCAAAATGCCGCCGCAAGAGTGCTTACTCGATCTAAAAAGTATGACCACATTAGTCCAATTCTGGCATCTTTACACTGGCTACCAGTTAAATATCGCATACAATTTAAAATATTACTAATCACCTACAAAGCCTTAAATGGCCTAGCGCCCTCGTATATAAAAGAACTACTATCAGAATACAATCCACCACGTAAACTGCGATCACAAAATTCGGGTTACTTAATTATCCCTAGAATATCAAAAGTGTCTAAAGGTGGTAGATCCTTTTCCTACTTAGCCCCTAAGCTCTGGAATGATTTACCAAATAATGTTCGAGTATCAGACACAGTCGAACAATTTAAATCTAAACTTAAGACATTCTTCTTTAACAAAGCATTCACATAGAATGTCCAGTAAATGTACTTTTCCCGCAGTAGTTATTTGTCTAGAACAAAGCACTCACATACCTCATACGGGTAATTTACTCTTGCCGCTATAGTTAGCCTGTCTGGAACCGAGCTGAATTAAACCACTATAATGTATGACACTTGCATTACATGCGAACGGCCCCTACGCTAATAGAATTCTGTTTTTGTCTCCCTGTCTCGTCCTCGACTCTGAGGACAATGAGAAAAACAGACCCAGTTCCTGTTGCTGTGAAGGTCATCGCACCACTAATCAACTGGCTGTCCTTCAACGTGACGCCCAACCGATGCGCGACCAACGGCCACCGGCTGAACCAGTTTAATCCGCTTACACGCTTCCTATCCCTACCGTGTCTATATATTATAAATATAAATATTAATCTCTCCCTAGGGTTTTTTGTCCTTCTAGGATTTTTTCCCATTGGGTTTTCTCCTAGGGGGTTTTTTAGTCCCAGGGAGAGTCAGCCAACTTTGGCTTAACTTAGCACTTTACTGTATACGTTACATTATTAATATGCTCGCTTACACGGTTTTTTATCCTTAGCCGCTATATTCTACTTCTTATACTATGTATTGATTTTCAATGTTCTCCTCTACATCTACTCATGTAAAGCTGCTTTGCAGCAATTAACAATTGTGAAAAGCGCTATATAAATAAAATTGAATTGAATTGAATTGAATTGAACTACTCGATATGGTCTAAGGAATTTGTAAAGCGTTTCCTTTATTTATTTATTATAAAAAACAAGGGAATTAAACGTGTCGCTTTTTTGAATGTACGATTCATTAACCTAGAGCAATTACTCCTGGGTTTGAGCTGAGTTTTCCAGATGTTGGGTTTAGGGTTTGGTGTTAGGTGAGGGGAATAAACATGTATTTATTATTATTTTTAGGGGTTCTAAAAATTTGTTAAAATTTTTTTTTGGGGTTAGGGATTAAGTGTGGTGGGCCACTAATCTCAGTTTATCGTACTCCTTTTAGGGTTTTTGGGGTTAGGGTTTATGAGGAGGTCAGGGGATTATATTTGTAGGATTATTTACTTATTATTTATTTCTAATCGTCGATGAGGACTATAATAACTTTAGCATTATATGAGTCTTCTGCGTCCAGAAAAAGATCTTACTTAAGGAACGAACCAGGAAATGTAAGCCTGTCTAGGTCTCACATCGCCCAAAGAACCTGTCTAGGTTCGGTTCGTTTTCCCTTCCCGCCTATCCCCCACCGAGAACGGAAGAGGGAGAGACGGGAGGGAATGAAGATCTCCATCTGGGCGATTTTCTGGCCTGGATGTTGTAAGATCGTGCGCGTGAACATGGTATGTCAAGTCCGATGGCTCTGGCAGGGTTAGGTTTTTCGGAAAGTTACAACATCTCCCCCCTATTCGGAGCTCGTCCGAAAAGGTTTGGAATAGGGAGAATGAGGTGGGTGCACGGGCCGACGCATGTTAGACTATACCATGTCGCCTGTGATCGTCTCCCGTCTGGGAGCAGTGCCTTTATCGGCTTCAGGCCACGTAGAAAATTTGTTTTTGTGTATTTCTGAGGAATCCTGTTTTTGCTTCAGATCTACATTATTTGTTTTT
Organism: Paramisgurnus dabryanus; assembly: GCF_030506205.2. NCBI lineage: Eukaryota > Metazoa > Chordata > Actinopteri > Cypriniformes > Cobitidae > Paramisgurnus > Paramisgurnus dabryanus. The sequence goes on along the minus strand of NC_133350.1, from coordinate 38,330,800 downwards.
GTCTTTTCTTTATAACTTAGACTGTAGTTTGTTGTAATGTTTGTATATTGCTTTGTTTGTAGATACTATGTCTATGGTGCTTGACTTTAGAATTAGCCAAGATACAGGTATATTTTAAAGAAGTCTAGGGTTCCTGACCTTAGGTTTAGGGGCAGGTTTAGGTTAAGTGTAGTGATTACTATTTGTCCCGATGGTGCCTGACTTTGGGGTTAGGGCAAGTTAAGGTAAGTGGTAGTTGGTGTTAATGTTTAAGAAGTACTGACCTTGGGTTTAGGGATTTGTATTTTAGATCACGACTTTTAGTTAGGGTTAGGTTAGGGTTAGGTTAGGGTTAGGGTTAGGTTAGGGTTAGGTTAGGGTTAGGTTATAGGCATAAATACGAAGAGTGCACCCCCTGGAAGTGCACCCCCTGAGATTTTTTTGGTCACCCCCAGGGATCAAGTTTTCTAGGCGTTTCAGGTGACGCTGATTCTCCTGGTATGATTTCTGTGAGAAGTATTTTTGAGTTTGGACTTGGTGTTTTTTTGAAAATTTTTAGGGTTGGTGTTAGAGTTGGGGTTAGAGTTAGGGTTAGGTTAGGGTATAAGGGTTAGGTGTTAGGTATAAGGGGTAAATGCAGGATCAGTCAAATGACTGATCCTCAAATATCTCTTGATAGGAAGGGTTAGGGTTAGGTTATAGGCATAAATACGAAGAGTGCACCCCCTGGAAGTGCACCCCCTGAGATTTTTTTGGTCACCCCCAGGGATCAAGTTTTCTAGGCGTTTCAGGTGACGCTGATTCTCCTGGTATGATTTCTGTGAGAAGTATTTTTGAGTTTGGACTTGGTGTTTTTTTGAAAATTTTTAGGGTTGGTGTTAGAGTTGGGGTTAGAGTTAGGGTTAGGTTAGGGTATAAGGGTTAGGTGTTAGGTATGGTGTGGGTTAGGTATAAGGGGTAAATGCAGGATCAGTCAAATGACTGATCCTCAAATATCTCTTGATAGGAAGGGTTAGGGTTAGGTTAGGTTAGGGTTAGGGTTAGGGTTAGGGTTAGGGTTAGGTTAGGTTAGGGTTAGGTTAGGTTAGGTTAGGGTTAGGTTAGGTTAGAGTTAGGCCAAAGCCAGACCCAAGGTCCAACTTGGAAAGCACTGGCCATCGTTCAACTGGCCGCCTCAGGTAAGTTCCCATTATCACACCAAAAGCCCAAAATAGTATGCACAAGCACTCACACTAATTCCTTTTTTGGTAAATAAATCCACATTTGTGGTTAGTGAGCTTAGGGCTGCTTTTTGCAGGTTTTGTGACGTTGGGGTTAGGGTTTGTGTTCAGGTGAGAGGATCTAAATGGATCTACTTCAATCACCATCCACAATAAAGGTTTCCAGATGATGTTATGCTGGTGTTCGAGAGAAGACTTGGTCTGTAAGCCTGTATCACGCGACGTTTCGACAGCTTTTCGTGTCTTCTTCAGGCGAGGCTTGATTTTTAGAATTATTAAAGAGGACTCAACACCGTTCTTCTTGTGGAGACTGACTCAAATTGGGCCCAACACTATTCCAAAATTTTCAGAAGGACATTCAACATCGTCCAATGACAGAGACTAATACCAGAACGGTTTTCTACACTGTGTTCCTGACATAAGACCATACACACCGTCCCAAAGTGTGCCTCCATCTTATTTTAGACGTGAGATCTCCCTTAAAAATCCATCCTATACTTACTATCCCTATTTTGGGCCGATAGGAGATTTTTAGGTGGGTCTTTAATGTCTCTTTTTCAGTGGAAACCAGTTCTAAAACGAGTGCTCCATGTCATTCTTCGTGTTGAGCAACGTTCTTACTAATTTTGATCCCAGTGGAGACTGCTCTGAATGAGTTCTCAACACTTCTTATATGGTGGAGTTTAAATAACACACATAAATATTTTTTTATTGTGTGTCTGAAATTTTAATTTTGAATGTAAAACCTCTTTAATAATTTTACACGCTCTACACACTGTGTTTGGTGGAGCTAATAATTTTCCTCTGTCTCAGTGTCCATCTGTGTGGGTCTTTATATATCTGAGAAGGGCGTGGCTTCTCTCTTTCTATTTTCCAACGTCAAATAAAATTTTAAGAAGCATATTTTTGCATTTTACTTGTAATACTATAATGAAACTATTAGCACAATAATGCAAACCACACTTTTCAAGGTCCAGAGAGCGAGGCACTCGCTAGGTTAGGTTAGAGTTAGGCCAAAGCCAGACCCAAGGTCCAACTTGGAAAGCACTGGCCATCGTTCAACTGGCCGCCTCAGGTAAGTTCCCATTATCACACCAAAAGCCCAAAATAGTATGCACAAGCACTCACACTAATTCCTTTTTTGGTAAATAAATCCACATTTGTGGTTAGTGAGCTTAGGGCTGCTTTTTGCAGGTTTTGTGACGTTGGGGTTAGGGTTTGTGTTCAGGTGAGAGGATCTAAATGGATCTACTTCAATCACCATCCACAATAAAGGTTTCCAGATGATGTTATGCTGGTGTTCGAGAGAAGACTTGGTCTGTAAGCCTGTATCACGCGACGTTTCGACAGCTTTTCGTGTCTTCTTCAGGCGAGGCTTGATTTTTAGAATTATTAAAGAGGACTCAACACCGTTCTTCTTGTGGAGACTGACTCAAATTGGGCCCAACACTATTCCAAAATTTTCAGAAGGACATTCAACATCGTCCAATGACAGAGACTAATACCAGAACGGTTTTCTACACTGTGTTCCTGACATAAGACCATACACACCGTCCCAAAGTGTGCCTCCATCTTATTTTAGACGTGAGATCTCCCTTAAAAATCCATCCTATACTTACTATCCCTATTTTGGGCCGATAGGAGATTTTTAGGTGGGTCTTTAATGTCTCTTTTTCAGTGGAAACCAGTTCTAAAACGAGTGCTCCATGTCATTCTTCGTGTTGAGCAACGTTCTTACTAATTTTGATCCCAGTGGAGACTGCTCTGAATGAGTTCTCAACACTTCTTATATGGTGGAGTTTAAATAACACACATAAATATTTTTTTATTGTGTGTCTGAAATTTTAATTTTGAATGTAAAACCTCTTTAATAATTTTACACGCTCTACACACTGTGTTTGGTGGAGCTAATAATTTTCCTCTGTCTCAGTGTCCATCTGTGTGGGTCTTTATATATCTGAGAAGGGCGTGGCTTCTCTCTTTCTATTTTCCAACGTCAAATAAAATTTTAAGAAGCATATTTTTGCATTTTACTTGTAATACTATAATGAAACTATTAGCACAATAATGCAAACCACACTTTTCAAGGTCCAGAGAGCGAGGCACTCGCTAGGTTAGGTTAGAGTTAGGCCAAAGCCAGACCCAAGGTCCAACTTGGAAAGCACTGGCCATCGTTCAACTGGCCGCCTCAGGTAAGTTCCCATTATCACACCAAAAGCCCAAAATAGTATGCACAAGCACTCACACTAATTCCTTTTTAGGGTTAGGGTTAGGTTAGGGTTAGGGTTAGGTTAGGGTTAGGGTTAGGGTTAGGGTTAGGTTAGGGTTAGGCTATAGGCTTAAAACGAATATGTTGCCTCCAGATATGTTGCCTCTGAATGAGTTTTTTCTCCATATCTCTTTCAAAATTTATAGTAGAGTCTCGAAACTCGGTATATATACTAATTTGAGTACGCCCGATCGATTGGTGCAGTTTTTGAGTCGATCTGAGCTTTGGTTTTTGAGATATAGACACGTTGAATTAGAGTTAGGTTAGGTTAGGTTAGGTTAGGGCTATAGGCTTAAAACGAATATGTCTCCTCCAGATATGTCTCCTCTGAATGGGTTTTTTCTCCATATCTCTTTCAAAATGTATAGTAGAGTCTCGAAACTCGGTATATATACTAATTGGAGGACGCCCGATCGATTGGGCGTGGTTTCGACTCGATAGCGCCACCACCGGCCGAGATACGTTACTGCAAAGTTTTTTTTTTTTTTTTTAAGAGTTGTGTACAAATTTCATGTCTATATATACTATTTCGAGGGTGCCAAACATGATGGTGGTGTTTTTGAGTCGATCGGACTTTCCGTTTTCGAATGCACCCCTTCTAGAAGTTGTGCACTCCAAATTTTTTTAGTTTTAAATACAAATTTGTCAGCTATATATACTATTTCGAGGGTGCTAAACATGATGGTGGTGTTTTTGAGTCGATTGAAATGGTTGTTTTTTCAGTATGTGTCTGAAAATTTTGTCACCAGGGACCAAGTTTTCTAGGCGTTTCAGGTGACGCTGATTAGGTTAGGGTTAGGGTTAGGGTTAGGGTTAGGGTTAGGGTTAGGGTTAGGTTAGGTTAGGGTTAGGGTTAGGTTAGGTTAGGGTTAGGGTTAGGGTTAGGGTTAGGTTAGGGTTAGGGTTAGGTGTAGGGTTAGGGTTAGGTGGTAAGGGTTAGGGTTAGGGTTAGGTTAGGGTTAGGGTTAGGGTTAGGTTAGGTTAGGCTATAGGCTTAAAACGAATATGCACCCTAGGGTGCATTTGAAATTTTTAGTTTTTTCTGTATATCTCGTCCAAAATTTATTTTAGAGACTTGAAACTTGGTATATATACTAATTGGAAGACGCCCGATCGATTGGTACTGGTTTCGACTCGATAGCGCCACCACCGGCCGAGATACGGTACTGCAAATGATATATATATTTTTTTTTTAAGTCTTTGATACAAATTTTATATGTATATATACTATTTCGAGGGTGCAAAACACGATGGTGGTGTTTTTGTTTTGATCCGAGGTTTCGTTTTCCAATGCACCCTATTTTAAAGTTTTGCACCACATATTTTTTTTGTTTTAAATACTAATTTGACACCTATATATACTTTTTCGAGGGTGCCAAACACGATGGTGGTGTTTTTTTGTCGATCTGAGCTTTCGTTTTCCAATGCACCCCATATTAAAATTTTGCACCACATATTTTTTTTGTTTTAAATCAAAATTTGACACCTATATATACTATTTCGAGGGTGCTGAACAAGATGGCACTATCTTTAAGCTGATACGACCTTTAGTTTTCCAATGCACCTCTTGTCAAAGTTTTGCACCTAAGATTTTTTATTTTTTATTTACAAAATTTACATGTATATATACTATTTGAAGTGTGTTACTAATTATTTTATTTTGTTTCAGGTTGATTGGAGCGTTTTCATATGGTCTGTAATATATTATTTTTCAGTTCAGATGGTCTGTAAGGTAAGTATTATTTTTGTTTATTTTTTCTATTTCAGGTTATACATGTTTATTCCCCCTAGAGATGGTAGGGTTTGAGTAAGGGATGGGTGGGGGATAGTGTATTTCAAGAAATAAAAAGATGATAACAGTAGAAATTGCATTCTTCAGAACTTTATTGAACAATTACAGAAAAACATAAAAGTAGTCAGTACAATAAGCCATGGTTATTTAAGGCCAGTTCCATAGTAACAAAAAATAAGATCTCACCCTTTAAGTTTTAAATAAATAAATGTTAATAAAATATAAATATATAAATATATTAAGAAATAAAAAGTGTTCTCCAAAATTTTGGGGCAAGTTAGAATGTTGTCTGGCCTGTAAAGAAATGAATTTTAATATTTCATATGCAGTAGTATAGACATGGCAGTGAGTGGTTAAAATGATAATTAGCTTACCTTTTTCAATTAACAAAAGCTGGGTAACATATCTTCCAGTCAGTCAGCTGTTTGCAATTCCTGTTAGATATAAATAGTATATAACATGCGTTAGGGTTAGGGTTAGGTTAGGTTAGGGTTAGGGTTAGGGTTAGGTTAGGGTTAGGTTAGGTTAGGGTTAGGTTAGGGTTAGGGTTAGGGTTAGGGTTAGGGTTAGGGTTAGGGTTAGGGTTAGGTTAGTTAGGGTTAGGTTAGGTTAGGTTAGGGTTAGGTTAGGTTAGGGTTAGGTTAGGGTTAGGTTAGGGTTAGGTTAGGGTTAGGTTAGGTTAGGGTTAGGTTAGGTTAGGGTTAGGTTAGGGTTAGGGTTAGGGTTAGTAGGGTTAGGTTAGGTTAGGGTTAGGTTAGGTTAGGTTAGGTTAGGGTTAGGTTAGGGTTAGGGTTAGGTTAGGGTTAGGTTAGGGTTAGGTTAGGGTTAGGGTTAGTTAGGGTTAGGTTAGGGTTAGGGTTAGGGTTAGGTTAGGGTTAGGTTAGGGTTAGGTTAGGGTTAGGGTTAGGGTTAGGTTAGGGTTAGGTTAGGGTTAGGTTAGGGTTAGGGTTAGGGTTAGGTTAGGGTTAGGTTAGGTTAGGGTTAGGGTTAGGTTAGTTAGGGTTAGGGTTAGGTTAGGGTTAGGGTTAGGTTAGGGTTAGTTAGGGTTAGGTTAGGTTAGGTTAGGGTTAGGTTAGGTTAGGGTTAGGTTAGGGTTAGGGTTAGGTTAGGGTTAGGGTTAGGGTTAGGGTTAGGGTTAGGGTTTGGGTTAGGGTTAGGTTAGGGTTAGGGTTAGGGTTAGGGTTAGGGTTAGGTTAGGGTTAGGGTTAGGTTAGGGTTAGGGTTAGGGTTAGGTAGGGTTAGGGTTAGGTTAGGGTTAGGTTAGGGTTAGGGTTAGGGTTAGGGTTAGGGTTAGGTTAGGTTAGGGTTAGGGTTAGGGTTAGGTTAGGGTTAGGTTAGGTTAGGGTTAGGTTAGGGTTAGGTTAGGTTAGGGTTAGGTTAGGGTTAGGGTTAGGGTTAGGGTTAGGGTTAGGGTTAGGTTAGGGTTAGGTTAGGGTTAGGTTAGGTTAGGTTAGGTTAGGGTTAGGGTTAGGTTAGGGTTAGGGTTAGGTTAGGGTTAGGTTAGGGTTAGGTTAGGGTTAGGGTTAGGGTTAGGGTTAGGGTTAGGGTTAGGGTTAGGGTTAGGGTTAGGTTAGGGTTAGGTTAGGGTTAGGGTTAGGGTTAGGGTTAGGTTAGG